>NC_092234.1:72718647-72741865 GCF_036320965.1 Panulirus ornatus
CTCACACCACACATTGTCCTCAAACATCTCATTTCCAGCACATCCATCCTCCTGCGCACAACTCTATCCATAGCCCACGCCTCGCAACCATACAACATTGTTGGAACCACTTTTCCTTCAAACATACCCATTTTTGCTTTCCGAGATAATGTTCTCGACTTCCACACATTCTTCAAGGCTCCCAGAATTTTCGCCCCCTCCCCCACCCTATGATCCACTTCCGCTTCCATGGTTCCATCCGCTGCCAGATCCACTCCCAGATATCTAAAACACTTCACTTCCTCCAGTTTTTCTCCATTCAAACTCACCTCCCAATTGACTTGACCCTCAACTCTACTGTACCTAATAACCTAGCTCTTATTCACATTTACTCTTAACTTTCTTCTTTCACACACTTTACCAAACTCAGTCACCAGCTTCTGCAGTTTCTCACATGAATCAGCCACCAGCGCTGTATCATCAGCGAACAACAACTGACTTACTTCCCAAGCTCTCTCATCCACAACAGACTGCATACTTGCCCCTCTTTCCAAAACTCTTGCATTTACCTCCCTAACAACCCCATCCATAAACAAATTAAACAACCATGGAGACATCACACACCCCTGCCGCAAACCTACATTCACTGAGAACCAATCACTTTCCTCTCTTCCTACACGTACACATCCTCGATAAAAACTTTTCACTGCTTCTAACAACTTGCCTCCCACACCATATATTCTTAATACCTTCCACAGAGCATCCCTATCAACTCTATGATACGCCTTCTCCAGATCCATAAATGCTACATACAAATCCATTTGCTTTTCTAAGTATTTCTCACATACATTCTTCAAAGCAAACACCTGATCCACACATCCTCTACCACTTCTGAAACCACACTGCTCTTCCCCAATCTGATGCTCTGTACATGCTTTCACCCTCTCAATCAATACCCTCCCATATAATTTACCAGGAATACTCAACAAACTTATACCTCTGTAATTTGAGCACTCACTCTTATCCCCTTTGACATTGTACAATGGCACTATGCACGCATTCCGCCAATCCTCAGGCACCTCACCATGAGTCATACATACTTTAGATAACCTTACCAACCAGTCAACAATACAGTCACCCCCTTTTTTAACAAATTCCACCGCAATACCATCCAAAGCCTTGCCGGCTTTCATCTTCCACAAAGCTTTTACTACCTCTTTTCTGTTCACCAAATCATTTTCCCTAACCCTCTCACTTTGCACACCACCTCGACCAAAACACCCTATATCTGCCACTCTATCCTTAAACACACACACACACACACATATATATATATATATATATATATATATATATATATATATATATATATATATATATATATATACATAAATTTCTATATGATGTTTGTATGTTGGCAGTAGGTCTACTTACAAACATACCGTTACAACAACCACACAACTGATCTTTTACCAGATTTCCAATTTTTCCAAGTTATATAACATCTCTTTTTACAAGTTGGTGTGTATTTGCGTATGTGTGTATGTGTTTGTGTGTGTGTGTTGGGGGGGTGATGTGTTGGATACCTCCAAGCGTTGTCTCAACGTTTCGTATTGACTTCATTAGATCATCCTAATGAGCATGTGGAAAGAGATCGATAGAACAGTCGGAAATGATTGTGGGAAGTTGGGTGAAGCTGGGTAATGCCGCAGGTGGACGCGCGTGTATTACTACGCGATCATTTTTGTTTTGTTTTGAGGTGATGCTGCTTATAGCCGTAATGTCCTGTCTTATCCCTTGTTCTGATTGCTGATGTTAGGTTGTTGTTTCTTGATGATTAGTGCTTCTGCAGTTTGTAGGCGTCTTATGTCATGTTCACGTCGTAGTATCCTGTGTGAAGGTAGTGTTATGCTCCTTGTGAAATATAGTGTCATGGAGCTTTCCTGTAGGTGTGGGGTAAGTCTTCTAGATAGTGCTCAGGTTGTGCCTACCACATAGGTCATGTTTTTAGTCTCCTTTGAATTCATAAACTACGTTGGATTCTTCTGTGTCTTGTTTCCTTCATAACTGGTTTAAGATGTGGTTGATCTTCTGTAACATAACTAGCTTGATTTTGTCATGTTGTGTGTTTGATGTTTCTAGGGATAATGTCTCGTAATACATGTTAATCCGTCTTGTATCTGGTTGCAGCATATATTTTGTGTTTCTTGTAGAATCTGTGATCTTGTTTGGCATGACGTTTTTTTAGTTTTTGTGAAGTCAGAGTTAATTTTTGATAAGCTGTGTCTTTTTATGGAAGATGCAGTCTTGTGTGCTCGGTGTAACATAGCGTAAATATCTCCAGTCTTGTAGCATTGGGCACATTTACTAATTCCATGTAAACATCGGCTGAGGTCTGTAGGTTTCTTAGAACGAGGTTACGTAGCTGTCAGTGTTGTCATTCACCATGACATTTAGGAATGTCATTTTGTTAACGCTCAGTTATGGATGAATTTCAGAATCGAGTTTACTTGCATTGGTGTCTTGAAGTGGTTGAGGTGTGTTTCATCTCTGACGACTACTCAGATGTTATCACCTTCAGGGTGTGAGAAGTTCTTCAACGAGATTATCTTCTGGTGATGAAGCCTTAACTATGACCTCACCTGCAGGAGGACTCCGGTAACGCCGTTCTGCAGATGCGGTGAAGCGTTTTATCCCGATGATGTATAACCGTCACACTCACAAAGCCGATGGGATTGAAGCTGACAGGTAGGCTGGGAGACAGTTCGTGCCAAAGTTAGGGTGCGTGCCTCTTGCAGACGATGACGTAAATGAATGTCATCCAAGCTCAGCAGTTTGAGTTCAACTTTAAATCCAGGGGTATCGAACCGTTGCATTAAGTGTTACCGGATCTTCCTAGCCTCTTCCATGCCTACTCGCCTTCCAGTCCTTCCATAAGAGATAATGAAATATGTGAAAGGTTGTTAAAGAAAGAAACTCGCTTGTGTCAGGTCATGCTGGTTTACCTTTACATTCATACGATAACTCTCATTAGCGGTATTGAGAATATCTGGTTGAGTTTCGGTGCGTTTTTCAGACATCGCACTTAGATTCGTATATATATGTCAGAAGTATCCTCAAATGACCATGTACCATAATCCTTATTTCCATCTATTCGTTGAATGTTTATATCTCTGTGAGAGTGTCTGTCCGTTATCTGTCTATTTATCTATCTATCCATCCATCTATCTATCTATCTATCCATCTATTTATCCATCTATCTATCTATCTATCTATCTATCTATCTATCCATCTATCTATCTATCTATCTATCTATCTATCTATCTATCTGTCTATCTGTTTATCCGTCTTGGTCTTACCAGGTAGGCGGAGTTTTACATAGAGTGAAGAGCCGCCTCTTGCGAGGTTTTGTTACCTGAAGACAATCTCGTCGAACTTCACACCCCAGACTCCAGGGGAGTCCATTTCTTCCCTGCTGAAGGAGCCACGAAGGTGGGATCCTTCGATTATTATGAATATGTCTACGTATGTATCTTTCTCTTTTACCCTTCGTTACCCTTACGTTACCTCATCATCATTCACTTCTTACTGCTCATATCTTGATAAGATCCTCTTATTCCGTTACCTTCTACTCACCTCCCTTCTTACATCACCTCACCTCACCTCTCATCGTCCGTCACTGGTCATAATCCTAACAACCACAACTCTTCTCGTTCAATATTCCAATTAAACCTTTTGCCTGCCTTCCACCCATACATATCATACAGGAGACATTCACAGTAATGTGCACGTTAGCCCAGCCGTTTAACCTTTCGGAATGGAATCTATTTGGCCCGGGGTCACCCTTGTCAGGCAACCTCAGTAACTCGTAGACCGTTACGGGCTAGGCTCCGTCGCACTGTACGATTTGGTCACTATTGAATATCGGAAGCGACGCTTGGATTTGATGGCGCTGGGAGACTTTTGGGATTGTTGGTCAAATGTGATGGGTTGTGTTTATGTGTGTGGGATTTTATGTATGAAGAGAGAGAGAGAGAGAGAGAGAGAGAGAGAGAGAGAGAGAGAGAGAGAGAGAGAGAGAGAGAGAGAGAGAGAGAGAGAGAGAGAGAGAGAGAGAGAGAGAGAGAGAGAGAGAGAGAGAGAGAGAGAATGTAAAGGTTTATAACCAGTGTGCTTTTGTATGACACTGTTGACACAGGTGAAACCATCTGTAGCTCCACGCTTGGTACTGATGGTGTTCAGGAGTGGATGCCGCCCTCGCTGGCTGCCTTATCGCCTTTATGCTCGGTCGCGGCCATACATAATAAGTCAGGCTGCCCAGGATGAGGTTACGTTTGACTTCCTCGAGTTCGTTCGGCTTGATAACGTTCTTACACAGCCGACTGAATTTGTTGAAATAGTCAACTTCACTGTTATCGTCTACCGAAGTTTCTTTCAATCTGCGTCAAGAATGGTTGGCACCTTGTCGTCTCATCGAGTCTGGTAGTTTAGAACGTAAACACGGATACATAATGGTCTTGTGGCTCTATGGGGTAACCTCTGATCCGTGTTTTCCTTGGTATATTTACTATTCCTTCGAATTTCTCCAGCACCAAGTGTTGTGTTTACATATGTATATATATATATATATATATATATATATATATATATATATATATATATATATATATATATATATATATTTCTTTCATACTAATCCCCATTTCCCGCATTAGCGAGGTAGCGTTAAGAACAGATGACTGGGCCTTTGAGGGAATATCCTTACCTGGCCCCCTTCTATGTTCCTTCTTTTGGAAAATTAAAAGAAAAAAAAAAAGAGGGGAGGATTTCCAGCCCCCGCTCCCTTCCCTTTTAGTCGCCTTCTACGACACGCAGGGAATACGTGGGAAGTATTTTTTCTCCCCTATCCCCAGGGATCATATATATGTATATATATATATATATATATATATATATATATATATATATATATATATATATATATTTGCTTTTCTAAGTATTTCTCACATACATTCTTCAAAGCAAACACCTGATCCACACATCCTCTACCACTTCTGAAACCATACTGCTCTTCCGCAATCTGATGCTCCGTACATGCCTTCACCCTCTCAATCAATACCCTCCCATATAATTTACCAGGAATACTCAACAAACTTATACCTTTGTAATTTGAGCACTCACTCTTTTCCCCTTGGCACTATGCACGCATTCCGCCAATCCTCAGGCACCTCACCATGAGTCATACATACATTAAATAACCTTACCAACCAGTCAATAATACAGTCACCACCTTTTTTAATAAATTCCACTGCAATACCATCCAAACCTGCTGCCTTGCCTTGCCGGCAGGCCCCGATCACACAAAATCTTTTTCACTCCATCTTTCCACCTCCAATTTGGTCTCCCACTTCTCTTCGTTCCCTCCACCTCCGACACATATATCCTCTTGGTCAATCTTTCCTCACTCATTCTCTCCATGTGCCCAAACCATTTCAAAACACCCTCTTCTGCTCTCTTAACCACGCTCTTTTTATTTCCACACATCTCCCTTACCCTTACGTTACTTACTCGATCAAACCACCTCACACAACACATTGTCCTCAAACATCTCATTTCCAGCACATCCATCCTCCTGCGCACAACTCTATCCATAGCCCACGCCTCGCAACCATACAACATTGTTGGAACCACTATTCCTTCAAACATACCCATTTTTGCTTTCCGAGATAATGTTCTCGACTTCCACACATTCTTCAAGGCTCCCAGAATTTTCGCCCCCTCCCCCACCCTATGATCCACTTCCGCTTCCATGGTTCCATCCGCTGCCAGATCCACTCCCAGATATCTAAAACACTTTACTTCCTCCAGTTTTTCTCCATTCAAACTTACCTCCCAGTTGACTCGACCCTCAACCCTACTGTACCTAATAACCTTGCTCTTATTCACATTTACTCTTAACTTTCTTCTTTCACACACTTTACCAAATTCAGTCACCAGCTTCTGCAGTTTCTCACATGAATCAGCCACCAGCGCTGTATCATCAGCGAATAACAACTGACTCACTTCCCATGCTCTCTCATTCACAACAGACTTCATACTTGCCGCTCTTTCCAAAACTCTTGCATTCACCTCCCCAACAACCCCATCCATAAACAAATTAAACAACCATGGAGACATCACACATCCCTGCCGCAAACCTACACTCACTGAGAACCAATCACTTTCCTCTCTTCCTACACGTACACAGGCCTTACATCCTCGATAAAAACTTTTCACTGCTTCTAACAACTTGCCTCCCACACCATATATTCTTAATACCTTCCACGGAGTATATATATATATATATATATATATATATATATATATATATATATATATATATATATATATATATATATATTAGAATCCGTCTTTAGGGGCAGAGGTTATCAGTCTGTAAGGTAGATATATTGACCTTATGGGTGGTTGGAAAGGTGGGAAAAGAAAAACAAAGGTATTTTATGATTATCCCTTGACATGGTCATCCCTATGGTTGTTTAGAAGTGCAGATAGTATTATGGCGTAAACATCTTTAGTAATAGTTGCAACGAGGGTTGCAATCACAGTTGTGGAATTTGTGTCTAAACCTGTAATAGTATTGGTACTGTTGATAGTGTGGTGTGAGTACTTAGAGCTTTAGTTGTTGTGGTAAGATTCGTTATATTACTATCATTATTATTATTATCATTATCATTATTATTACTATTATTATCATTATTTTTATTACTATAATTATTATTATCATTATTATTATTACCATTGTTATTATTATTATTATTATTATTATTATTATTATTATTATTATTATTATTATTATTATTATTATTATCATTATATTACTATTATTGTTGTTGTTGTTATTCTTATTATTATCATTATTATCATTATCATTATTACTATTATAATCATTATCATTATTACTATCATCCTCATTATTATTATCAATAGTAGCAGTCGTAGTAGAAGTAGTGGAAGAAGTAGTACTAGTAGAAACAGCTGTTATGTTTCAGTAACAGTGAGAGTAACGGTAGTAATCATGAATCTGGTAGTATTTAATGTAGGTTGTGATAGTGGTAGAAATGTACACAACAAAAGTTATGTTCCTGAAGTTGTACTGCCTCGTGATTGTCTCGTGTGGTAAGAGAGATTTTTTCTGTTGTTGTTGTGAAGATTGTTTACCGCACTATCTCTTGTAATGCGTTTTAAAAGCGTCGGTTTTTGTAGTATTATTTGCAAAAGTGGAAGAGTTAGGGACCTGATGTTAACAGAAGTAACCATCTATATCTATCTAATCTTACGACCTGATCACTTTAAATCTTCACCTCTATAAAACCATTATGGTTCAGACTGCATTCCTCCTCGGGTCCTAAGGAAGTGTGAGTCTGAATTAGCTCAGACCTTTGCACACCTACTTCGTCTCTGTCTAAAAACCCAGACTTTTCTTGGAAACATTCATTGGTGCAACCTATCCTAAGAAAGGAGACTGCTCTTAGTCTTCGAGCCACTGCTCGACCTTTCTAACTGCAGTCGACTCCAAAATCTTTGAAACATTTCTTTACTCTTGCCTTCTGATCACCATTACGGATTTCACCGCGCTAGATGTGCTTGTGATGTTCTCTCGTGTACAACCCGCCTCTATCATGGCCCTCGACATTTTCAAAGCATTTAATTGTATGTTGTATGAGCTTCAGCTTTCTGAACTAGCTTACTTCCTTTGTTCCCCCTCGCCCCCACTTTTCTCTGTTCTCCGATGCATTGCTTCCTCTCTGGCGGTTCAGTTGCAGTAATCAATGATAGAGCGACATCTCCGACCTATTCCCATCTTTCTCTCATTTTCTAGCCCTATTCGCTCGTGTGCTGTTGATTCCACTTTCCATACTTCATCAGATTTCCCCTCCCCTCCTCTTTCCAATAAGGTTCTCTTTTTCGTAGTAAACTTATTTCCTCTGTCAGTTCAGACCTCTGCAACATATCAGAATGGGGAAGCAATAACATGGTTAGTTTCATTAGAGCTAAGACGCAGTTTCTCCCTCTATATCTTTCTAAGTGTAACTCTTTTTCCTCTGTTGAATTTCAATATACTACAGTTCAACCTTGTTATAACATGTTGGGGATAACCTTTTCCCGTAGTCCATGATGGAAACCTCATGTAATCACCATCACAGAGACTGTTTCCCAAAAGCCGGTACTGTTGTATAGGTACGTAATTAATTATTTTTCTTGTGAACAGCTGTTTTATATCACCAGGGGTTTTACTTGCCCTGGTATGTAGTACTGCTCATATATCTGTGTTGGTTCGTTGTCCGCCTCTCCACTGTAGTGAGTGTAATCAAAAGCCTTTTTTCACGTTAGTTTCCCAGGCATCACCCTTCTCCAACCATCCCTCTCCGTACATAGATATTCTGATGTCGTCTCTTTGTTCTGCAGGTATTAATCTGGCCACTACTAACGTGAGCTGTCCTCATGTGTCCCTGCATCTCACGGGGTCTGCCTGAAGGACTGCACGTTAGGAAAGCTCATCCTTTCCTCGTGCACCTAAGCCGTGGAATTCTCTTCATTTCATCTTCGTAGACCCATTCTGTTTAAGTCAGGTCTGGAAACACTTGCGAAGCTCTGATTTCTCTTACAACTTCTCTTTAAGCATGAATGGGCTTTAACTGGGATGTTTTACGCTTTCTGTATCGTTCACCATAAAAGAATATGTCTGTCTGTCTGCGCATGTCTAGCTCTCTCTCTTCTCTCTCTCTCTCTCTCTCTCTCTCTCTCTCTCTCTCTCTCTCTCTCTCTCTCTCTCTACGTCTTGATCTATCTGTTGATTTATCTATGCATATCTCACTATCTGTCTGTCTGTTTATATCTATCAGTATGTCTCTTTCTATAAACATACATATACGTATATGTAAACATTTGTGTTTTTTCATTGAAGCTAAAAACATTCAATCCACTTTCCACTGCTGCAAGGCACCAAACCTTAAGATATCATCCAACAAACCTATGAACGGAGAGGCAGATACGTAACAGATTTGCTCACGAATTGTAACTCCTTCAGAGAGAGAGAGAGAGAGAGAGAGAGAGAGAGAGAGAGAGAAAAAAAAAATTAGTGGACAGACAGCAACTAGACAGCGGGATAGACAGCCACACAGCTAACCAAACAGTTTGACAGACCGTCAGGAATACAAACACCATAAGGGTAGGCGGTCTGGTAAACAGACAGACTGCCATACATTTAGGAAGATAAACACAGACTACAGGTCGGAATTCCTCCCAGCTCACCCGTCGTTGTTTCTATGCTAACTAGTTCCTATAAATTTGCAATTGTGTTCTCGTAATCATAAATCTCTCATCATGTTCTGGTAATGGGGTTGTTATTGTTCACAATGCCACTCTGTGTGGGAAAATTTCCCTTTTATGTAGCTACCAACACACAACAATGTTGGAGACATTACGGTAATTTCACACATTTAGAACGAGGTTGCCGCGTTTCTGGATTGGTGATATGGAGGTTGGAATATTGTAAGGCTAGGAATTAATACCAGTTAGAAAATTGAATGGATGAAATGTTGATAAATATATATAATGCAATTATAGTAGATTTATGAAAGAAAATGAATGGATGAAATATTGATGCATACATAGAATGCAATTATAGTAGATTTATGAAACGAGGGTTAGCGGTGGTATGAGAGAGAGACGGGGGACGGGGAAACGGAAAGAGGAGAGAGAGAGAGAGAGAGAGAGAGAGAGAGAGAGAGAGAGAGAGAGAGAGAGAGAGGGAGAGAGAGAGAGATGAGAAAAGAAGTAGATATTTATTAGTACATGGTAGAGGTTGCCGCGAATGAACACCATTTGCTTCGAAACATTATTTGTAAAAGGTGCGGACATCGCCGTATTTAGGTCTCGTTGTGTCCATGATCAGTACGGCGAGATGTTTTTAGAGGTGTTGGTCTGTTCCTGGAGGTTGGCTGGAATGTGTGGGGTGGAGGAAGACCGGATTGTGTTAGTGTTGGAGTGTAGGCTTGTGTGGGTACATGGTTTATAAAGTTCGGGTAGCTCGAGTCCGTATGGGTTCGATTGGGTGGATTCGGTCTGGTTCGGTTTCGTTTCGGTAAACTGTTTTTTCAGGGGGACTCGAGACTAATATATATGATCATGGAAGGTCATAACCTTAAGTCTCGACTAGAACGAGAAACTAGTTTGAGTTTATCCAAAGAACGCAGAGTGAACCCTCCTACTCGGCAACCAAGTCTAACAAGTTATCATCTAAAATCAAAATTGCTAAATAGCAATGCCATGTCCATAAAAGATTAGAATTTATTTTTTCAGTTCTAGTTTTTTTCTATGGCAAGACGGAATCGAAATCTGAAAAACCGGTTTTGATGTTATCAAATAGCCTTAAAGTCGGTTTGGTTTATATTAGATTTGGTTGGCTGGGATGGCTCCGGTCAGATTGGCTGTAACAAGCTAGAGAATCAGTTGCGACGTTGTTACGTCCATGAGGATATGGTAGGATTGGTTCTGGGTACATCTGGCCGAGCTCAGCTGAAATCTTATCAGGCAGATGATATCCAATGTAACAAGTTAGGTACAGTCTCTCCAGCTGTAGCTTTACTTGAACTTTTATCAGTTGTGATATTTTTGGATCTAATTATGTCACTGCTGCCCAGTGACATAATTATCTTTAGATGTAAAAGAGTAACTGGCTATGTGGGTACAGTGAACACACATGGAAGTTCCTGGGAAAGACATATAGCAAAAGGTTCCATGGCCTATGTTTAGGTTATCTGTTCACGACGTACTTCTATATATTGCTTCTCTTTAGGTAGGTGGATAAGGTAAGGATAGAATGGTAAGAAGGTTCTCTCTCTTCCCCACACTCCACTCCCTCTAGCAACGACAGCTGCCAGGAGGAAATGATAGACGAAAACCCGTGAGTTTATGAAGTACGTTTGCATGAAATTAAACTGGATAGAACAAAAAGGAAAACCCTACTATAAGATTTTAGCACACGCTTATCCTTTGCTTCATCATACTGCACTTCAGTGATTGGTTACAATCGGTTTGCACAGTATATTCTTCAGGGTTGGAATGAGGAAAAGAAGTTAATCTAAATGAATGTATTTTCGTTATATTCATCTAACAGATACCCGGACTGATGACAAATTTGTCCAGCCGGTTTTTGAAATGTTTATAGTTTTTGCATTCAAACTTTTAATGGTAACATGTTCCAATGTTCACAACATCTGTCTGCAGACTTTTTATTCCCTCATCAGCATTACGTCTTTTAGCTTCAGTGTTATTCCGTTTATCTTAGTTACTTTATTGTCTTGTGTTTCAAAAAGGTCCTCGTGATTTACGATTCTGTATTTATATAATATCCTAAAGCCGTGTGTTTAGTCACTATAAAGGTTAGGAGTAAGATAAGAGAAATGTTTATTTCTTAATCACCTTCCACGCTCTTTATTAAGTTCGAGGACCAGAATTGAGCCGTATATTCAAAGTGTTAAAATGACTGGATCATTTTTGATTTCTTGCAGTCGAAATTTCATGTGCTTTATCATTTGCTGCTATACATTGTTTAGTGTACTTTCATATCGTTAATGATGACAACACCTAGATTCGCCTCTTCATTTACTTAGCAGATCTAGGAATAATCAATTGTCGTGTTCAATGTTATATCGAAACTGAAAGACTTTAGATTTGTCCACGGTGAAGTTTTGTCTTCCAGTTATATGACATCTGTGATAGTTTGTCAAGATCTTTGAATTGTTTGAGTCTTGCTTATATACAATTCTTCAAGTTAATTTTGTATTATCAGCTAATCAAAACTTAGTACCGCTATCCAGGTCTAGATCATCCCTGTATATGAGAAAAAGAATGGCGCCATAGACCAGTCCTTTGACACACCACTAGTCATGCTCATCAGATTGCAGATTTCGCTAGTTAAAGTTACGCGTTTTTCTCTCTCAGTGATCCAGTCACTCATCTATACATGTTAGGTCAACCATACTGACTTACGATTTTAATTGACATCGTCGTCTCATGTGGTACAGGATTGTAATATAACTGATTCATTAGTGATGTACAGCATGGAAGCAAGAGTATGGCATGCGGCTTACATAAAGAGATAAAGTTTTTGCTGTAGTCAGCTTGAGTGTAAACCTATTGAATTACTTTGGGTGGCTTGGAAAATGACAGTGACAGCTGGGTATGTTTTAACAGTGAGCCCAGAGGGCTGCGACAGTTGTCTTTAGTGAAGGGCTTGCATCTAAGTCGGCGTCAGTGATCACTGTGCGAAACACGAATCTCGTCCGACAGGCCATTACCTAACTGCAAGGCCATCCCTCCCTCCCGACAGATAATGAATGATGCCTGGCCAGTACTGCCATCCCCACCACCGCAACAGTGGGAGTACTGGACACACGTCCGAGCTTATCTAAATCAGTGGACACACTGACAGACAGACGGACAAGTATATTCATATCTTGTCGAGATGAGTGTACGTGCGTATGTTTGTTGGATACGTTTAAGGTTTTGTTAATTCTATTAATATTTTCCTTTCTTGATATTCTCTGGGAAGTGTTAGTACCTTCCTCCCATATTTTATGGTTTATATGCCTCTGCCATTAACTAAAGCATTCAGTACTTGGCACGCCATTGTGGCACATTACTATAGTGTAGGCATTAGCAACTCAGTGACAGGCCGTTGAGGTGTTGTTTTTCCCTTTAGATCACCTCACTTTTCATGTCTTTCCAGACAACTATGATCTACTAGTTCCTCATCGGCAAGTTTACACTTTCTCCAAAACTCATTATTTTTATTTCAGTTAAGACTTGGCCTCGATGAGCATTTTTGTTGGTAACTGGAGCCTTGGACCGAAGAACTTATGATGATGCGTATAGAGAAACACGAACGCACACTGCACACGAAAGTCCTGAACGGAGCCAAATGTTCAGGTATGCGCCTGGCTCAAGATGTGCCTATCTAGACAAAGGGTTCGGCACAGCTTCGACCAGACGTACGACTTTTGCAGAGTTTCTATATCGATAAGATAAGAGATAAGGCAAAGAGGGTTACAGTGTTTATAATAATTTCAAACATCAAACAGCTACGTCACTTCTTAATGCTGAGGTCCACAGCGTGGCAAGAGAAAGGGTTCTCTTTCCACCCATAACTGTCTTTAGCAGACCTGTAAACCCACACACACACACACACACACACACACACACACACATACACACACATATGTATATATATATATATATACCGTCCTGACTGAGTAACGTTAAAGTGGCGCCCAGAACCATCTCACACTCTCCATGTCAGGACTGCTGGTCTTACTTTCTGTCTCATCAAAACGTGACTACTGCCATCTTCTCCCCACAAGCACTATAAGCCAACTCAAGAGTTACTTATTCTTCCGTTTTCACTTATGAAACCTTGCCAACTCCTGTCCACTTACATATTTTAAATTATCATCATGATAGACTCCAACAAATCTACGGCGCCCAGTCCCCGGCATCATGAGGTGCTAAGAATCTCCGGGTTTCCCCCTGACTCTACTGCCAGTGGCAGGGAGGACTCTGTCAGTATAATACCGGCCCCTCCCACGACCTTTCCCCTCTATGTTAAACCTTCCTCATTTTCTATTCAAAATATTAACATTTGTGGTGTCTCTAGTAACCTATCCTCTGTTGGACAACATCTGTCCAGTACCTCTCCTAATATCTTGCTTCTCTCTGTGTGCTTATTCCAATAACAACAGACTTGTTGCGTGCCTCAAGGAACTTTATTTCCAAAAATTTGATGTTATGTTGCCTAAGGTCTGTCTCTCAAATACCACACTTTTACTCTGCTTTGCCTATTGCTCTCCAAATTCTACAAAATTTATATCTTGTGGAGTCGAGGGTGAACTTTTACAGACGATTCGAAAGAGAGGAGACTGTTAGGGAGAAGAGAGGAAGAAGAGACTGGCGTGAGTAAATGAGCTTGGAAAGGAGACTTGTGTAAAGAAATATCAGGAGAGATTGAGTGTAGAATGTCAGAAGATGAGAGCAAATGAAGTGAAGGGAGTGGGTGAGGAATAGGAGGTTTTTAGGGAAGCAGGGATGACATGTGCAAAAGATGCATGTGGTATGAAAAAGGTGGGATTGAGGATTGAAGGAATGCATGCACAATGCCATTGTATAAAGGCAAAGGGATAAAAGTGACTGTTTAAACTACAGAGGCATAAGTTTGTTGAGTATACCTGTTAAATTGTAAGAGAGGGTATTGACTGAAAGGGTTAAGGCATCAGATTGGAGAGTAGTGTGATCTCAGAAGTGGTAGAGAAAGTGTGGATCAGGTGTTTGCTTTCAAGATTGCGTGAGAAATACATAGAGAAATTGATGGATTTGTACGTGGCATTTATGGATCAGGAGAAGGCGTATGACATATGTATATATATGTATATGTGCGTGTACGTATACATGTGTATACGTAGATGGGTCTTCTACGTCTGTTTATTGATGCTAACTTGCTAACGCGGTAAACGGCGATCAAGTATAATAAACGCACACACACACACACACACACACACACACACACACACACATACGCACACAATATATATATATATATATATATATATATATATATATATATATATATATATATATATATATATATATATATATATATATATATATATATATATGTATATATATATATATATATATATTTAATATACTTTGTCGCTGTCTCCTGCGTCAGCGAGGTACCGCAAGGAAACAGACGAAAGAAATGGCCAAACCCACCCCATACACATGTATATACACACACGTCCATACACGCAAATATACATACCTATACATCTCAATGTACACATATATATACACACACAGACACATACATATATACCCATGCACACAATTCACACTGTCTGCCTTGATTCATTCCCATCGCCACCTCGCCACACATGGAATACCGTCCCCCTCCCCCGTCATGTGTGCGGGGTAGCGCTAGGTAAAGATAACAAAGGCCCCATTCGTTCACACACAGTCTCTAGCTGTCATGCAATAATGCCCGAAACCACAGCTCCCTTTCCACATCCAGGCCCCACACAACTTTCCATGGTTTACCCCAGACGCTTCACATGCCCTGATTCAATCCACTGACAGCACGTCAACCCCGGTATACCACATCGATCCAATTCACTCCATTCCTTGCCCGCCTTTCACCCTCCTGCATGTTCAGGCCCCGATCGCTCAAATTCTTTTTTACTCCATCCTTCCACCTCCATATTGGTCTCCCACTTCTCCTCGTTCCCTCCACCTCTGACACATATATCCTCTTGGTCAACTTTTCCTCATTCTCTTCATGTGACCAAACCATTTCAATACACCCTCTTCTGCTCTCTCAACCACACTCTTTTTATTACCACACATCTCTCTTACCCTTTCGTTACTTACTCAACCAAACCACCTCACAGCACATATTGTCCTCAAACATCTCATTTCCAGTACATCCACCCTCCTGCGTACAACTCTATCTATAGCCCACGCCTCGCAATCATACAACATTGTTGGAACAACTATTCCTTCAAACAACACATTTTTGCTCTCCGAGATAACGTTCTGGCCTTCCACACATTCTTCAGCGCTCCAAGAACCTTCGCCCCCTTCCCCCCAACCTGTGAATCACCCGCTTCTATAGTTCCATCCGCTGCTAAATCCACTCCCAGATATCTAAAACACCTCACTTCCTCCAGTTTATCACCATCCAAACTTATTTCCCAATTGACTTTTCCCTCAACCCTACTGAACCTCATAACCTTGCCCTTATTCACAGTTACTCTCAGCTTTCTTTTTTCACACACATTACCAAACTCCACCAGCGATGTATCATCAGCGAACAACTGACTCACTTCCCCAGCCCTCTCATCGACAACAGACTGCATACTTGCCCCTCTCTCCAAACCTCTTGCATTCACCTCCCTAACAACCCCATCCATAAACAAATTAAACTACCAAGGAGACATCATGCACCCCTGCCGCAAACTGAAATTCAGTGGGAACCAATCACTTTTCTCTCTTCCCACTCATACACATGCCTTACATCCTCAAAAAAAACCTTTTCACTGCTTCTAGCAACTTATCTCCCACACCATATACTCTTAATAACTTCCACAGAGCATCTCTATCAACTCTATCATATGTCTTCTCCAGATCCATGACTGCTACATACAAATCCATTTGTTTTTCTAAGTATTTCTTTCATTCATTCTTCAAAGGAAACACCTGATCCACACATCCTCTCCCACTTCTGAAACCACACTGCTCTTCCCCAATATATATATATATATATATATATATATATATATATATATATATATATATATATATATATATATATATATATATATATATATATATATATTTATATATATATATATTATATATATATATATATATATATATATATATATTATATATATATATATATATATATGTATGTATTTTGCTTTGTCGCTGTCTCCCGCAAGGAAACAGACGAAAGAGTGGCCCAACCCACCCACATACACATGTATGTACATACACGTCCACACACTCAAATATACATACCTATACATCCTAACGTATACATATATATGCACACACAGACATATACATATATACATATGTACATAATTCATACTGTCCGCCTTTATTCATTCCCATCGCCACCCCGCCACACATGAAATAACAACCCCCTCCTCGCTCATGTGCGCGAGGTAGCGCTAGGAAAAGACAACAAAGACCACATTCGTTCACACTAGTCTCTAGCTGTCATGCAATAATGCACCGAAACCACAGCTCCCTTTCCACATTCAGGCCCCACAGAACTTTCCATGGTTTACCCCAAACGCTTCACATACCCTGTCGACCCCGGTATACCACATCGTTCCAATTCACTCTTTTACTTGCACGCCTTTCACCCTCCTGCATGTTCAGGTCCCGATCACTCAAAATCTTTTTCACTCCATCTTTCCACCTCCAATTTGGTCTCCCACTTCTCCACGTTCCCTCCACCTCTGACGCATATATCCTCTTGGTCAATCTTTTCTCACTCAATCTCTCCATATGACCGAACTATTTCAAAACACCCTCTTCTGTCTTTCAACCACACTCTTTTTATTTCCACACATCTCTCTTACCCTTACATTACTTACTCGATCAAACCACTTCACACCACATAATGTCCTCAAACATCTCATTTCCAGCACATCCACCCTCCTCCGCACAACTCTATCCATAGCCCACGCCTCACAACCATACAACATTGTCGGAACCACTATTCCTTCAAACATACCCATTTTTTTCTTTCCGAGATAATGTTCTCGACTTCCAAACATTCTTCAAGGCTCCCAGAATTTTCGCCCTCTCCCCCACCCTATGATTCACTTACGCCTCCATGGTTCCATCGGCTGCCAGATCCACTCCCAGATATCTAAAACACTTTACTTCCTCCAGTTTTTCTCCATTCAAACTTACCTCCCAATTGACTTGACCCTCAACCCTACTCTACCTAATAACCTTACTCTTATTCACATTTACTCTTAACTTTCTTCTTTCATACACTTTACCAAAAAACTCAGTCACCAGCTTCTGCAGTTTCTCACATGAATCAGCCACCAGCGCTGTATCATCAGCGAACAACAACTGACTCACTTCCCAAGCTCTCTCATCCACAACAGACTGCATACTTGCTCCTCTTTCCAAAAGTCTTGCATTCTCCTCCCTAACAACCCCATCCATAAACAAATTAATCAACCATGGAGACATCACACACCCATGCCGCAAACCTACATTCACTGAGAACCAATCACTTTCCTCTCTTCCTACACGTACACATGCCTTACATCCTCGATAAAAACTTTTCACTGCTTCTAACAACTTGCCTCCCACACCATATATTCTTAAAACCTTCCACAGAGCATCTCTATCAACTCTATCATATGCCTTCTCCAGATCCATAAATGCTACATACAAATCCATTTGCTTTTCTAAGTATTTCTCACATACATTCTTCAAAGCAAACACCTGATCCACACATCCTCTACCACTTCTGAAACCACACTGCTCTTCCCCAATCTGATGCTCTGTACATGCCTTCACCCTCTCAATCAATACCCTCCCGTACAATTTACCAGGAATACTCAATAAGATTGTACCTCTGTAATTTGAGCACTCACTCTTATCCCCTTTGCTTTTGTACAAAGGCACTATGCAAGCATTCCGCCAATCCTCAGGCACCTCACCATATATATATATATATATATATATATCATCTTCCGTACTCTAAATGGTTTACGCCTTTAAAGCGACCCACTGGTGCGTCGGTGTTTGTATTCGTTCGTGTGTTAGTAACTAAGAGATTAATGTTACCTCCCAGCTGGCTGAATGACTGTGTGCTGGACATCTTAGCTGCGTATCTACGACCCGTTTATGTGTTTGAATTGTACACATCTATCACGTCTTTCCATCTCCCCCATGTTGGTCAGACAACAGCATCCTATCCCAAGGGAAATGTCTCACTCACCTCCCTTAACATTGTACGTAATGTTGACAAGTCCTGTCAGACCCCGGAGGTGTGCCACTACTGTACGTGTAAACATTTGTACCTCATCTTTAAACAAGCTCGAACCTAGACTTTCTCCTAGCTAGGCACTGACGCCTACGCCTTGAGCAAACACATACGTTCCTCTTGCGCCACGACAAGCTGGGGTTACCAGGCAGCTCTTCCCAATTAGCTGATCTAATATTCATGGTTCGGCCTCCTACTCCCGTCTGGGTGACGCAGACCCACTTTTTTTTTTTTTTTCCAGGGGTTTATGGTAAAGACATAATAGAGTCGGCACATGATAATGGAAGAGGCAGGAAATAAATATACGAGAGTGCTTTGAAGGGCTAAAATGGCCTGTAATTCAAGGGGCTTTTAACTGCGGCTGTTTGAGTTGATTTTTGGAATACGTGTAAAAGGATGAAAACGGAAGATTCTGAGAGGTTGGGAGTCACTAGGGTAAGTGGAAATTAATTTCTTTAACTCCTGAATGAAGCGAGTGTAAAAGATCACGGAATTTTAAGGACAAAGCGATAATGAGATATTCTTGCTGATGAAAGCCATTAAAAAGTCTAGAAGGGGAAGGACGCAGGGTTAAGGAAGAAGCACAAAGGGACAGAGCTGGGACATAAGGGAGGTACACTAAGGGAAAGAGAGGGAGGATAAGGGAGGCGCTAAGGGAAAGACAGGGCGAACAAGGGAGGTATATCTAGGGAAAGGCAAAGGGATGAGGAGGTGGGGGGGGGGAAGGTTACACAGCAAATCGCACATCACTCAGAAAAGCGGTCATCAATCTAGGCAGTGTCTGCTGGCGATGCTCTTTATGATGAGTGAGGCAGAGTCTGGAAGAGCAAGACCGGGGCTGCTGTGGTAAATGGCGAGACTAGTTCATCGGTGGACTGCGCTCCGAGGTGGCCAGAACTGCTGGTATTGCAGACTAGAACATTAACTCAGCAAGGTGTATGTGAATAAACCGTTTTCATGTTTTCTTATGTGTTCTTGAAGAGCTCGCCTGGTGTTACCAGTGTACGAAGGACAGAAAATATTCAGCATAGAATCATCAGGGAAACGTTTCACAATAAGAGGTAGAGTTGCTTGGGACAAATTTGACGCAAAAGGATAGGATGTCGAATAACGAATTTCATGAGCTAGCGAGTGATGGAGTGCATGTTGCACGATGACAGGATGTGTCATGGGAATGGGGAAAGGGAGGGGTAGGCTGGAATTATGAAGCAGTTGGAGAGGTGAGCAACACACAGGATGATGTAATATTTCACTTTTGTTTGACAGATGGACGGACACATGCCCTTCTAAGGGGCTCTCGCACCTTCAAGGCTACATTTTATTCAAAAGTGGAGAGTAAAAGTCACCTTTGACAAGGTTTAATCATCGTCTATGGATGAGAAGGAGTTAATTCTCGTTAAGGAACATCTTATTCTAACGGATTATCATTTCTCTGCTACTGTTTGCCGCGGAGCCTCAAATCTGAAAGTCCCGTATGAAGGTGTCCCGGGATAATATGATCAGATGTTACCAGACTCCACCTTCTTGTAGTTAAACAGCGAGTGAAACGTCACTTTTTAGCCAGACTGTAACGTCGTAAGTAAACGGAAGATAGTAGCCTCGTTAAAGAACTCATCCCACAAGGTTGTATATTTCCGTTACCGGGAGTGGAACAACTTTGGTATACAGGAGCCTCTGAAAAGATATCCTGAATAACGTAGGACTCTTTCTTAGGTATATATGTATATATATTATATATATATATATATATATATATATATATATATATATATATATATATATATATATATATATATTTTTTTTTTTTTTTTTTTTCAAACTATTCGCCATTTCCCGCGTTAGCGAGGTAGCGTTAAGAACAGAGGACTAGGCCTTTGAGGGAATATCCTCACCTGGCCCCCTTCTCTGTTCCTTCTTTTTTTTTATTTTTTTTTTTATTTCTTCTACTTACCTCCGTCTTCCGTATTACCAAGGTTGCGCAAGGAAACAGACGAGGGATGGCTCAATCCACCCACATGCACATTCATATACATAAACTCCCACACACGCACATATACATACCTATAAATTTTAACGTATACATGCATATACATACCCAGACATATACATATATACACATATACATATTCACACTTGCTGCTTTCATCCAATCCGTCGCCAACCCGTCACACATGAAATAGCATCCCCCCCCCCTCCAGCGAGGTAGCGCCAGGAAAAAACAAAAAAAGGCCACATTCGTTCACATTCAGTCTCTAGCTGTCATGTGTATTGCACCGAAACCACAGCTCCCTTTCCACATCCAGGCCCCACAAAACTTTCCATTGTTTACCCCAGACGTTTCACAAGCCCTGGTTCAGTCCATTGACAGCACGTCAAACCTAGTATACCACATCATTCCAATTCAATCTATTGTATGCATGCCTTTCACCCTGATTGCTCAAAATCTTCCTCACTCCATCCTTCCACCTCCAATTTGGTCTTCCGCTTCTCGTTGTTCCCTCTAACTCTGACATATGTATCCTGTTTGTCAACCTTTCCTCACTCATTCTCTACATTTGACCAAACCATTTCAACATCCTCTTTTCTGTTCTCCCAACCACGCTCTTTTTATTACCACACATCTCTCTTACCCTTTCATTACTTAATCAAACCACCTCACACCGCATATTGTCCTCAATCATTTCATATCCAACACATCCACCCTCCTCTGCACAACCCTACGTAGAGCCCATGCCTCGCAAACATATAGCATTGTTGGAACCACTATTCCTTCAAAAATACCCATTTTTGCTCTCCGATATATATATATATATATATATATATATATATATATATATATATATATATATATATATATATATATATATATATATATATCAAGAGTATGGCTGAGAGAGCAGAAGAGGGTGTTTTGAGAAGGTTTGGTCACATGGAGAGAATGAGTGAGGAAAGATTGACCAAGAGGATATATGTGTCAGAGGTGGAGGGAACGAGGAGAAGTGGGAGACCAAATCGGAGGTGGAAAGATAGAGTGAAAAAGATTTTGAGTGATCGGGGCCTGAATATGCAGAAGGGTGAAAGGCGCGCAAGGAATAGAGTGAATTGGAACGATGTGGTATACCGGGGTCCACGTGCTGTCAATGGATTGAAACAGGGCATGTGAAGCGTCTGGGGTGAACCAGGGAAAGTTCTGTGGGGCCTGGATGTGGAAAGGGAGCTGTGGTTTCGGTGCATTATTACATGACAGCTAGAGACTGAGTATGAACGAATGGGGCCTTTGTTGTCTTTTTCTAGCGCTACCTCGCACACATGAGGGGGGAGGGGGCTGTTATTCCATGTGTGGCGAGGTGGCGATGGGAATAAGTAAAGGCAGACAGTATGAATTCTGTACATGTGTATGTATGTCTGGTTGTGTGTATATATATGTGTACATTGAGATGTATAGGTATGTATATTTGCATGTGTGGACGTGTATGTATATACATGTGTATGTGGGTGGGTTGGGCCATTCTTTCGTCTGTTTCCTTGCGCTACCTCGCTAACGTGGGACACAGCGACAAAGCAAAAAAAATAAATAAGATAAGATGTATATATATATATATATATATATGTATATATATATATATATATATATATATATATATATATATATATATATATATACATATATATATATAAGAGCAAGAAGAGGAAGTGAATCATAGGGTGGGGGAGGGGTCGAAAATCCTGGGAGCCTTGAAAAATGTGTGGAAGTCGAGAACATTATCTCCGAAAGCAAAAATGGCTATGTTTGAAGGAATAGTGGTTCCAACAATGTTGTATGGTTGCGAAGCGTGGGCTATGGATAGAGTAGTGCGCAGGAGGGTGGATGTGCTGGAAATGAGATGTTTGAGGACAATAAGGGTTGTGAGGTGGTTTGATCGAGTAATGTAAGTAATGTAAGTAATGCAAGGGTAAGAGAGATGTGTGGAAATAAGAAGAGCGTGGTTGAGAGAGCAGAAGAGGGTGTTTTGAAATGGTTTGGGCACATGGAGAAAAAGAGTGAAGAAAGAGTGACAAAGAGGATATATGTCTCGGAGGTGGAGGGAACGAGGAGAAGTGGGAGACCAAATTGGAAGTGGAAAGATTGAAAGAAAAGGAATTTTGAGTGATCGGGGCCTGAACATGCAGGAGGGTGAAAGGCATGCAAGGAATATAGCGAATTGGATCGATGTGGTATACCGGGGTCCACGTGCCGTCAATGGATTGAATCAGGGCATGTGAAGCGTTTGGGGTAAACCATGGAAAGTTGTGTGGGGCCTGGATGTGGAAAGGGAGCTGTGGTTTCGGTGCATTATTGCATGAGAGCTAGAGACTGAGTGTGAACGAATGGGGCCTTTGGTGTCTTTTCCTAGCGCTACCTCGCTCACATGAGGGGGAGGGGGATGTTATTCCATGTGTGACTAGGTGGCAATGGGAATGAATAAAGGCAGACAGTGTGAATTGTGTGCAAGTGTATATATATGTTTATGTCTGTGTGTAGATATATGTTTACAATTGAGATGTATGGGTATGTATATTTGCGTTTGTGGACTGTATGTATAAATATGTGTATGGGGT
>NC_092234.1:72741965-72759465 GCF_036320965.1 Panulirus ornatus
GAGAGGTTAGGAAAATGATTTGGTAAACAGTGAAGAAGTAGTAAAAGCTTTGAGGAAGATGAAAGCCGGCAACGGCAGCAGGTTTGGATGGCTTTGCAGTGGATTTTATTAAAAAGGGGGTGACTTTTATTGTTGAATGGTTATGGTAAGCTTATTTAAGTATGTAAGGATCATGTGAGGTGCCTGAGGAATTGGCGGAATGCTTGCATTAGTTGCCATTGTACAAAGGCAAAGGGGATAAGGCGTGAGTTACTCAAATATTACAGAGGTATAAGGTTGTTGAGTATTCCTGGTACATTAATGGGATGGGTAATGATTGAGAGGTGAAGTATGTACAGAGCATCAGATGGGGAAGAGCAGTGTGGTTTCAGAAGTTGGTAGAGAATGTGTGGATCAGGTGTTTCTTTTGAAAGGATTGTATGTAGAAATACTTAGAAAAAGTATATGGATTTGTAAGTAGCATTTTTGGATCTGGAAAAAGGCTTCTGATAGAGTTGATAGAGATGCTCTGTGGAAGGTACTAAGGAATATATGGTGTGGAGGCAAGTTGTTAGAAGCAGTGAAAAGTTTTTATCGAGACTGTAAGGAATGTGTACATGTAGGAAGAGAGGAAAGTGATTGGTTCTCCAGTGAATGTATGGTTTGCGTCAGGGGTGTTTGATTTCTCCATGGTGTTTAATTTGTTTATAGATAGGGTTGTTAAGGAGGTAATAATGGCAAGAGTTTTTGGAAAGAGGAGCAAGTATGCTGTCTGTTCTGGTGAGAGAGCTTGGCGAAGTGAGTCAGTTGTGTTCGCTGATGATACAGCGATTGGTGGCTGATTCAGTTAGAAACTGCAGAAGCTGGTGAACTTAGTTTGTAAAGTGTGTGAAAGAAGAAAGTTAAGATAAATGTGAAATAAGAGGAAGGTTATTAGGTACGCAGGTTGAGTGTCAAGTCTATTGGGAGTAAGTTGATTGTTCCTTGCGTTACTGCAACGCGGGAGACAGCGACAAAGCAAAATGAATAAGAAACTGAGAAAGAATGGCCCATACCACCACTATACACATGTATTTACATACGTCCCACACAACGCAAATATACATACCTAACACCTCACGTATACATATACAATTTATACAATTTGGTCGTTCACTTCTTCTCGTTCCTCCACCTCTGACACATAATCCTCTTGGTTAATCTTTCCTCACTCATTCTCTCTTGTGACCAAACCCTTTCAAAAACACCTCTTCTGCTCTCTCAACCACACTCTTTTTATTTCCACACATCCTCCTTACCCTATCACTACTTACTCGATCTCCAAACCACCTCACACCACATATTGTCCTTCAAAACATCTCATATCCAGCAACATCCACCTCCTGCGCACAACTCTATCATAGCCACGCCTCGCAACCTTAACAAACATTGTTGAACCACTATTCCTTCAAACATACCCATTTTTGCTTTCTGAGAAAATGTTCTCGACTTCCACACATTCTTCAACGCTCCCAAAATTTCGCCCCTTCCCCCACCCTAGGATTAACTTCGCTTCCATGGTTCCATCGCTGCCAAATCCACTCCCAGGACATCTATAAACACTTCACCTTCCTCCAGTTTTTCTTCATTCAAACTTACCTCAATTGACTTGACCTCATCCCTACTGTACCTAATAACCTGGCTCTTATTCACATTTACTCTCAGAGCTTTCTTCTTTCATATTTTTACATCATACATATACGCCTTTTCCGCGTTAGCGAGGTAGCGCTAAGATAGGGGACCGAACCTTAGGGGAATATCATTCACTTTGCCCTTTTTTCTGTTCATTCTTTAGGAAAATTAAAACGGGAGAGAGGATTTCCAGTTCGCTCACTTCGCTTTTAGTCGCTTCTACGACTCGCCAGGGAATCGTGAGAAGGTGTGTGATGTCTCCATGGTTGTTTAATTTGTTTATGGATGGTTGTTGTTAGGGAGGTGATTGCAAGGTTTTGGAAAGAGGGCAAGTATGAGTCTGTTTGGATGAGAGAGCTTGGGAATTGAGTCAGTTGTTGTTCGGCTTGATGATACAGCGCTGGTGGCTGATTCATGTGAGAAAAACTGCAGAAGCTGGTGACTGTGTTGGTAAAGTGTGTGAAGAAGAAGTTAGAGTAAATGGAATAAGAGCAAGGTTATTAGGTTTACAGTAAGGGTTGAGGGTAAGTCAATTGGGAGGTGGTTTAACAGGGAGAAAATCTGGAGGAAGTGAAGTGTTTAGAAATCTGGTAAGTGGATCTGGTCAAGCGGATGGAACCATTGGAAGCGGAAGTGGATCATAGGGTGTGGGAGGGGGCGAAAATTCTGGGAGCCTTGAGAAATGTGTGGAAGTCGAGACATTATACTCGGAAAGCCCAAAAAGGGTATGTTTGAAAAGGAATTTGTAAGGTTCCAACAATGTTGTTACTGGTTGCGAGGCTTGGGCTATGGATAGAGTTGTGGCAGGAGGATGGATGTGCTGGAAATGAGATGTTTGAGGACAATGTGTGGTGTGAGGTGGTTATGTATCGGTAAGTAATCGTAAGGGTAAGGAGATGTGGGGGAATTAAAAAGAGCGTGGTTGATAGCGAGAGAGCAGAAGAGGGTGTTTTGAAATGGTTCGGGCACCATGGGTGAGAATGAGTGAGGAAAGATGACCATGAGAATATATGTGTCGGAGGTGTAGGGAACGAGGAGAAGAGGGAGACAATTGGAGGTGGAAAGATGGAGTAAAAAAGATATTTGTGTGATCGGGGCTCTGAAACCTTTGCAGGAGGGTGAAAGGAGGGCAGGAATAGAGTGAATTGGGCCGATGTGGCATACCGGGGTTGACGTGCTGTCAGTGGATTGAATAAAACACATGTGAAGCGTCTGGTAAACCATGGAAAGCGGTGTGGGTATGTATATTTGCGGTGTGGACGTCTGTATATACACGTGATAGAGGGTGGGTTGGCCATTTCTTTCGTCTGTTTCCTTATTTTATATATTGTTATATTTTATAGATATTATACTATATTTATATATATATATATATATATATATAATTTTATATATATATTTTTTATTTATATATACTATATATATATATATATATATACTCGAATTCTGTACTAAGTACACGTAGACATGAAACTATTGCATAGTGTGACCTTATCCATGACTGAAAGTAACAAAATATATCTACAACAAATTCTCAGCTTGCAAGTATAGAGCTTAACTAAGTGATTATCCAAATTTTATATAAACTAATACTGTGTATGTTACCAAAATCATAAACTTTAGGAAATTTGTATTTTTCTTTATAACAAAACTCTTGACACGTATACTTCCTTGCATGAGGCATTATCTGGTGTGGTGCGTAGTGAATATCAGCCCTTGAATCAAAGTTTGGTATCGTGGACCCCTTCTCTCATTACGTGTTTCTACCTCGACTCTTATCAAAACGTATGTACTGACAGGTCCACCACGTAAACCCACAAGGAAACTAAAGACAAACAAACCTTCAGAAATGTAGTTATTCACACGTTTTGAACGATATCAATGTGCATCATTTTTGCAATAACTTCATGTTCGTACACTGTAAGTGGATGCATTCATTTTGCAATTAATTATCTGTCCGTACAGATATAACGGATACGTCAATTTTCAATTAGCTCATTAGTTCATATGGAATAAACAATGTATACTATTTTGATTTAGTTCATCTGTTCGGGACGATATAACGTTTTGGAAACCGTTCACACGTTCACACGGGATACAACATTTGTGACAAATGTTACCATCAATGATAATCTCAAGCTTTATTCTTAACCTTGTAGACACTAATGCTTCACTAGGGAGATAAAAAATGGAAATTAAATAATAATTTTGCTCAGGTCAGAATGCCAAATATTTTCCAGCGTCATCGTGGAAAGGTTTAGGTGCTGCTTAAAGTCTTCACCACCGAGAAAGAACTTAAGACTCGACATGTGCGTAGACATCTAAAGATCTTCGTCTGGAGGCTAGGGGTGACGTTGACTCTGAGTCGACATAGCAAAACATAGTACTGAAGAAGAGAACTGCTCACCATCTCTCAACCCTTGAGACAAATGCTGGCAAACCATAGTTGCAGCAAACTTCCCGTACCGTGGTCCCATCCCCCAGCCCCATCCCACATCCCCCCATCCCCTTTTATATTTTTGCCCACTCTCCCTCTCCTTTTTCCCCGCACGCTCTATTACCCCTTTTTTCCCGCAGACTTTCCCTCAATACAGGAGGCAGAGATTACAGCCGAATTGAGAAGATCTGAACCAGCATTGTGGCTGCGGGGTGGTAGGAACACGCATGGAAAGGAAAGGAACATAACAATAGGATAAAGAATTATTATGAATTCCTAGTTAGCTCGACGTTATCATGAGTTTGTATTTCAATGACGGTTCACTTATGTATTTTATATGTATTTATTATATTTTGTCGATGTCTCCCGCGGTTTAGCGAGGGGTAGCGCAGGTAAACAGCGAAAGAATGCAAACCACAGCATAACAATGTTTATAAATAAACGCCGACACACATACATATACATACCTATAATTTAAAGGTATACATATATATATATACACAGACATATACAATAAAGACACATGTACATATTCATCATGCCCCCTTCATTTCATTCCACGCCATCCCGCCACACATGAAATGTGCCCCCCCTCACCCGCGTGCCCGCGCGCGCGCGGTGGTTAGCGTAGGAAAAGACAACGAAGGCCACATTCATTCACACTCTGTTTCTTAGATGTAGGTTATACATGAATCGAAACCACAGCATCCCTTGCCAATCCAGGCCCCACAGGACTTGCCATAGTTTATCCCAGAGCTTCACATGCCTGGTTTCAATCCACTGACAGCCCGTCGACCCCGGTATCACCGCATCGTTCCACTTTCTATTCTTGCTGCCTTCATCCTCCTGTATGTTTCAGGCCCGATTCGCTCATTACTTTTTACTCCATCCTCTCCACTCCAATTTGGTCCACCACTTCTCCTCATTCCCTCCACCTCGACACCATATACCTCTTTGTCAATCTTTCCTCCTCAAATTTTCTCAAATGTGAGCAAACCATTTTCCAATACTCTCTTCTGTTTATCTCACCAACTTTTTTGTTACCCCACCACATCTATCTTACTCTTAATTACTTACACGCTCAAAACCACCTACCCACTACTGTCCTCAAATAGCTCATTTCAACACATCCACCGTTCTCGCACAACCTACCTATAGCCTATGCCTCACAACCAAAGAAGAAATTGTTTTGGAACATATTTCTTCAAAAAATACTCATTTTTGCTCCTCCAAGATATCGTTTCGCCTTCCACACATTCTAACGCTCCCAGAACCTTCGCCTCCTCCCCTCACCGTGTACACTTTGTTCCATGGTTCCATTCGCTGCTAAATCCACTCCCAGATTTCGAAAAACACTTCACTTCCTCCAGGTTTTCTCCATTCAAACTTACCTTCAATTGAACCTTGTCCCTCAACCCTAATGAAACTAATAACTTTGACCTTTTCATATATATATATATATATATATATATATAATATTATTATATAATATATATATTTATATATATCTATATATATATATATATATATATATATATATATATTATATATATATGTTTATATATATAATATATATATATATACTTAATTATATATATATTATAATATGTGCATATGTTTGTGTGTGTGTGTGTGTGTGTGTGTTGTATTTATATATGTATATTATCCCTGGGGATAGGGGTGAAAGAATACTTCCCACCTATTCCATCGCGTGGTCGTAGAAAGCGACTAGAGGGACGGGAGGGAGCGGGGGGCCGGAAATTCTCCCTCCTTGTATTAACTTCTAAAATGGGAAACAGGAAGAAGGAATGTCACGGGGGCGTGTCATTCCTCCTCGAAGGTCAGAGTGGGGTGCCTAAATGTGTGTGGCTGTAACCAAGATGTGAAAAAGGATGGAGATAGGTAGTATGTTTGAGGAAAGGACCCTGGATGTTTTGGCCACTGAGTGAAACGAAGCTCAGTGGTAAAGGGGAAGAGTGGTTTGTAATGTCTGGGGAGTGAAGTCAGGGGTTCGTAGAGGACAAGAGACGGGAAGGAGTAGCACTACTCTGAAACAGGAGTTGTGGGAGTAAGTATAGAATGTAAGAAAGTAAATTCTCGATTAATATGGGTAAAATGAAAAGTTGATGAAGGAGTGGGTGATTTTGGGATATGCACGGCGGGAAAAAAAAGATCATGGAGGAAAGTGTTTTGGGGCGAAAATGGGGTTTGTTGTGGTTTTGTGAGAGAGGGTTTTTGTGATGGGGTTTGAAGCAAAGGTGGTAATGTGGGTTAGGAAATTGGTTCATGGGGTGTTCATGTTTGAAAATTTGGAAATGGTAAAGGGCTTTAGTTTATGTGTGAAAAAGGATTGGGTTGGGAATCCCTGGTTTAAAAAGCGGTATACAAAAGTTATTTGAAGAGGGAAGGGGCCGAGAGGTTATGTTACGGTTAATTGACAGGCGGCAAAAGAGGATTTGGGTTTTAGGCTAGAGGTGACCTGGAGGGGTTATCTTACTTGTGGAGGCTAAGGTGAAAAAATTTGAAGGTTTTCAGAAAAGAGAGGGTGTTGGGGGAAGGGGTGTGAGGTAAGGGGCTTGGGAAGGAGTTTGGTGGGAAAACCAGGAGAAATGGTAAGAATGGAAAAAGGGAAACAAGGAATAGGGGGTGGGGAGGAAGGGGAGTTTTGGGAAAAACTGATGGATTGCGCAAAAGAGTTTGGGGGATGAGCGAGGGGGGTGGGTGTTTAGAAATAGGAGTGGGGGCGAAGAAGTGGGGTTTATTATGAAGGAAAAGAGGCATTTGGGGACATTTTGGGAAAAAAAAATGTTTTCGTGGGGAGTATAAAAGAAGAACAGGGGTCAAGAGAAAGGGTGCAAGAGGTAAAAAAAGGGGAAATGAGAGTTGGGGTGAAGATATATTAAATTTTGGGGAAATAAAAGATGTTCGGGAAGGAGGTAAAAAGGGTGCTTTGCCCAAGGAGAAATGGGAACATCAGTGAAGGGCGAAAGGGGAGGTGCTCACAAGTAGCGGTGTGTAAAGGGAGATGGTGAGTATTTTGAGGTTTGTTGAATGTGTTGATGAAGGTGGCAGAATTAGGGTGTTGGTCGGGGTGGTGTGAAAAGGCGAGGGTTGGGGAAAAATGATTGGTAAACAGAGAAGAGGTAGTAAAGCTTTGCGGAAGAGGAAGCCGGCCAGGCAGCAGGTTTGGATGGTATTCCCAGTGGAATTTATAAAAAGGGGGTGACTGAAATATTGACGGGGTTGGTAAGGTTATTTAATGTATGTATGATCATGGTGAGGTGCTGAGGATTGGCGGAAATGCGTGATAGTCCCAATTGTAAAAGGCAAAGGGGATAGAGTGAATGCTCCCAAAAAACAGAGGTAAAGTTTGTTGAGTATTCCCGGTAATTAATGGGAGGGGAATTATTGAGGGGTGAAGGCATGTACAGGCATCGATTGGGGGAGCGCAGTGGGTTCAGAAGTGGTAGAGGATGTTGTGGTCAGGTGTTTGCTTTGAAGAATGTTGGAGAAATACTTAGAAAAGCAAATGGTTTGTATGTAGATTTATGGATCTGGAGAAAGGGATATTTATGAGTTGATAGGATGCTTGTGGAAGGTAATTTAAGAATATATGGTGTGGGGGAAGTTGTTAGAAGAGTGAAAAGTTTTTATCGAGGATGTAAGGGATGTGTCGTGTGGAAGAGAGGAAAGTGATTGGTTCTCAGTGAATGTAGGTTTGCGGCAGGGGTTGTGTGATGTCTCCCTGGTTGTTTAATTTGTTTATGGATGGGGTTGTTAAAGGGGGGTAATGAGAGTTTGGAAAGAGGGGCAAGTATGAAGTTGTTGGGGATGAGAGGCTTGGGAAGTGAGTCAGTTGTTGTTCGCTGTGATACAGCGCTGGTGGCTGATTCATGTGAGAAAATGAGAAGTGGTGATGGTTTGGTAAAATGTGTGGAGAAGAACGTTAGAGTAAATGTGAAAAAGACAAGGTTTTAGGTACAGTGGGTGAGGGTCAAGTCAATTGGGAGGTAGTTTGAAAGGAGAAAAACTGGGGAGTAAGTGTTTTAGATTTGGGAGTGGATTTTGGCGGATGGAACATGGAAGCGGAAATGGATCATAGGGTGGGGGAGGGGCGAAAATTTTTGGGGGCCTTGAAAATGTGTGGAGTGAGAAAAATTATTCGGAAAGCAAAATGGGTATGTTTGGAGGATAGTGGTTCCAACAATGTTTTATGGTTCGAGGCGTGGGCTATGGATAGAGTTGTGCGCGGAGGTTTGGATGTGTGGAAATGAGATGTTTGAGACAATGTGTGGTTTTGAGGTGGTTTGATCGAGTAAGTAAGTAAGGGTAAGAGAGATGTGTGGAAATAAAAAGAGGTGGTTGAGAGAGCAGACAGCGGGTGTTTTGAATGGTTTGGGCCCATGGAAGGAATGCGTGAGGCGAGATTGACCAAGAGGATATATGTGTCGGAGGTTGGAGGGAACGAGGAGAAGAGGGAGAACAAATTGGAGGTGGAAAGATGGAGTGAAAAAGATTTTGTGTGATCGGGGCAATGAACATTGAAGGCGGGTGATAAGGAGGGCAAGGAATAGATTGAATTGGAGGATGTGGGATACAGGGGGGAGTTGACGTGCTGTCAGTGGATTGAAGCAACGGCATGTGAAGCGTCTGGGTAAACCATGAACGCTGTGTAGGTTCGTTAAATTTGTGTGTGTGGGACGTGTTTGTATGTACATGTTGTATGGGGGGGGGGGGTTGGGCCATTCTTTTCGTCTGTTTCCTTTGCGTACCTCGCAAACGCCGGGACGACAGGCGAAAATAGTTAAAAAAAAAAAAAAAAAAAAAAAAAAAATATATATTTATATATATCTAGATATATTATTTATCTATAAATATATAATATATATAGATTATTATATATATATTATATATATTTATATATATATATTATAATATAATATATATATATATATATATATATATATATATATTGTATCTATATATTTATATATATATATATATAAATATATAATATATTTATATATATATATATTATATATTTATTACGAGAGGATGAGAGAGGAGGAGAGAGAGAGAGTATGGAGATGAGAGAGAGAGAGAGAGAGAGATATTAAGGCAATATATAGATATGTGCAGTTGCCTCTCACAGCATATATTCTAATATATATTTTTAATACCTTCCACATATATACTATATATGGATATATGTGTATATGTATATATATATATATATTCTGGGGATAGGGGAGCAAGAATACTTCCCACGTATTCTGCGTGTCGTAGAAGGCGGACTAAAAGGGACAGGGAGCGGGGGCTGGAAATCCTCCCCTCTCGTTTTTTTTTTAATTTTTCCAAAAGAAGGAACAGAGAATAGGGAGGTGAGGTAGTCCTCAAGGTCAGTCCTCTGTTCTTAACGCGACCTCGCTAATGCGGAAATGGCGATAGTTGAAGAAATGAAAGATATATATATATATACTATATATTATATTATATTATTTATATATATATATATATATATATATATATATATATATATATATATATTATTATATAGATATATATATATATAAACTGCAGAAAGCTGTGACGGAGTTTTGGTAAAGTGTGTGTGAAGAAGAAAAGTTAAGAGTAAATGTCAATAAGAAGCAAGGATTTTTTAGGTAACAGTAGGGTTGAGGGTGCAAGTCAATTGGGAGGTGAGTTTGAATGGAGAGAAAAACTGGAGGAAGTGAAGTGTTTTAGATATCTGGGAGGTGGACGCTGTCAGCGGATGGAACATGGAAGCGGAACTGGAAGTGGGATTCATAGGGTGGGGGTGGAGGGGGGCGAAAATTTTGGGAGCCTTGAAAAATGTGTGGAAAGTGAGAACATTATCCGGAAAGGCAAAAATGGGTATGTTTGAAGGAATAGTGAGTTCCAACAATGTTTTATGGTTTGCGAGGCGTGGGTATGGATAGAGGTTGTGCGCAGGAGGATGGATGTGCTGGAAATGAGATGTTTCCGAGGACAATGTGGGGTGTAGAGGTGGTTTGATCGATAAGTAACGTAAGGGTATAGAGGGATGGGTGGGAAAAAAAACTAAAAGAGCGTGTTGAGAGAGAGCAGAGGGTGTTTGTTTTGAAGGGTTTGTGGCACATGGAGGAAATGGGGAGTGAGGAAAGAATGACCAAGGAGGATAAATGTGTCGGAGGTGGATGGTAACGAGGAGGAGAAGAGGGAGTCCAAATTGAGGTTGGAAAGATGGAGTGAAATGGGATTTTGTGTGATCGGGCGAACATGCTGGAGGGTGAAAGGAGGGCAAGGACTAGGAGTGAATTGGACGATGTGGTTATACAGGGGTTGGGAAACGTGCTGTCGTGGATGAATCAAGGCATGTGAAGCGTCTGGTGGTAAACCATGGAAAGCTGTGTAGGTATGTATATTGGATGTGTGGACTGTGTTGTATTGTGTTGGGGGGGGTTGGGCATTTCTTTCGTCTGTTTCCTTGCGCTACCTCGGCAAAACGCGGGAGACAGCGACAAGTATAACTAAAAAAAAAAAAAAAAAAATATATATATAATATTTATATATATGTATTATATATTATATATATATATAATTTATTATATTTATATATTATATATATATAAAATATATTTATATATATATATTATATATATATATATATATAAAATATATATGTATATAAATATATTTTATATATATAATATATATTTATATCTATATATCTCTTTATTATATATATATATATATATATATATATGTATATATATATATATATATATATCATATATATAGATATATATATATATATTATTATATAATATATATATATATATATATATATATATATATATTATATATATATATATATCTATATATATATATATTAGTATCTATATATATTTATATTTATATTATATATATTTATTATATATATATATATATATATATGTGTGTGTGTGTGTATACACAGCCAGCGGGACACCCTGGAAGTGGGAACTAGTGTCATAGTATATCAGCATGTATCATTTGTACCATACTCTTCTAAATTAGCCTCTGGTCGACACAAGACGTCTCTCCGGAGGGCTCTTGAAATCCAAAAGTCTGCGCCCTTCCAGCAGCAGGGAATGTATGAATCTTTTGGAGTGAAAATTTCTTGACGTTCTCCCAGTAAAACACTCTTGATATACGATACATTGTAACAACCATTCCGTAAGATAGATATTACAAAACGTCAATTAAATTGCATCAGCGTGTGATGTAACACTTTTTGATGAATCTTCACCGTCGATGCATTATAACCTAGGTGGGAATGATTCGAAATTAAGATCATTCCAATCTTCACTCATTCCAGAACGACAGGGAAATAATAGTATATTTGGAGGAATGGTTCTCCACACCTCAAAACCTTCTGATCACCCTCCTTCTTTCTCTTTCTTTATATTTCTTTCAATCCCTTTTCCTTTTTGTGCTTGATGATAGGCCTGGCCTTGACAAGGCATCTGGCAATGCCTCAGTGATGGCCTTAACATAAAGAGGAAAAAACCCAACTCTCTACTGACTCACTTTCATCATTTATATTTCGGTACTTGGGGCCTTCTGCTGTTTATCAAAAATTATTTTTTAATGAGTAAAAAAAATGATTTTAAACTTTTTTATCCCCCAAAAAACGGGTAAGACACGGGTATCGAGAATTGTACTAGCAAAAAATTATGTATTAGTGTGTATGGGCTTAAAATACATACATCCCTGCGAAACTTAAAAAATTTTAGTTTAATGTTGGTTGATGAAACCCATTTTGGGTAAAAAAAAATAATGAAAGGGGAAGGGACGCGGAAAACTAAGATTTTTGTTAAAATTATCATTAGGGGAAAATTTAAGCCTCGGGAAATGTTTTAAGAAGAAAAGTGTTGACGGTAAGTATTAAAAATGCTTTGGGAAGTAAAACAAAAAGGGAAAATCATTTATCAGTCTGTAAACATCCAAAAAAAATCCCAAAAACCTAAAAATTGTTTAAGTTTTTTTCCCCTCCCTTTTGTCCAGAAAAGGGGGCGCCCAAAACATGTTTTTCCGGGTTACAGGGAAGGCTAAAAGTTCTTTTTTAATGCCCCGGGAAAAAGCGAGGGGGAGCCCTGTTCAAAACCCTTTTAAAGTTTTTAAACTGGGTCGATGACGTAGTTCCCAAAGGATTCTTCGAAAGTTTCAGGATAAAAAAACCCAAGGGCCAAAACGGGAAATTAGGGGGAGCTCCTTATTAAAAAGAATTAAAAAAATTGGGTACGGGAAAAAGTCAGTGGAAAGACAGAATAAAATGAGTTTTTGTGTCAAAATTTTTTGGAACCCCACAGTGCTTTGATTTGTAAAATAGAAAAAATTTTTAAAAGGGAAAGGCCCAGTGAATCTAGTTTTCCCCCCCGTACAGTGAAAAAAAGGTAACTTCACACACCCCACCACACACCCCCAAAAACAACCACACACGCGCGCAGGGCGCGCCCCAAGGGTTTGTCCCACGTGTTTTGGGGTTTTGTGTATGTGGTCAGGATGTAAAAAATTTTAAATTTGATATTGATAAAAAATTGCTTAGCATTTTCCATATTTCATAAAAATTCTTAATACGAAAAAAATTTTCTAAACCCCCCTTATCATCAAGAAATCTATTTCCCAAAATAAATATTGAGTTACATCGCATGCACCCTTTTGGTACAGTCATGTAAGGTTCAACATAGAGGTCCCAATGTCGAGATTTTCCCCTGAAAAAAAATGGAAAAACAAACAAGAAGAACACCAGCAGGAAAAAACAGAAATGCCGAGCAAAATGTGACCAATCGGCCTGAGGGGAAAAACCCCCTTTCCCCTTCATTTTTTTTTTCATGAAAAATTTTACGAAAAACAAAAATTTCCCTTGGGGCACCTCCAACCAGAATATGAAAAGGGTTCATTCCCTAAATGGCCCGCATCCCCGCAAGATAAAGGGATTTATCTTTTTGGACCCGGGGAAAACCCTTTCCCCCGATAAATGAGAAATTTTTCTGATACCCCAAACCAAAGGGTTTTATCTCTGGAAAAGTGAAATGAGAACAGCAACTATTTCATTTGTGAGATGATAAGTATTTTTTGTTTTACTTAAACAAAAATTTTTTCTATGTACATATTCATTTCACATACTCGTACTGTTTTTACCCCTTTTACATCAGAAAACCCCGGGGTGCAGCCCGGGGGGAAGAAGGCCACCCGGGGGGACCCGCCTGCCCTTTCCCGCTAGCGGCACAGTTTTTATTTACCTTCACCCTGATGGGCCCCCCACCGAACTGGGTTTTTTTTTAAAACGGGGCTCAAATCATTGATGTGGTATACAGTTTTATTGGGGCATCATCGCCCCGTGCTCTGTACATATTTTTTCTGCCCCAGGGTTCAAATTTTACACTCGCCCAAAAAATCTATTTTTCTTTAAATAAGGAAGCAACCGAAGCAAAGGGGCATACGCTTCACCAGAAAGATACTACATTTTTTTTCGATCAAAAAATTGGCCCGGGAGTTAGTACTGTTGGCTAAAGTATTTAAAGCGAAAAACCAGTTCCAGAAATAATAAAAAGTGCAATTAAGAGTGAAGCTGCACATTTAACCACAAATTATTTGATTTTAGAGGGTGGGATTAACAAAAAGTCTAGATAAAATGGTGGTAAGAAATAAGGATTTTAGCAAAAAACGAGGGTCAGGATGGGAAAAGCCTTCAAAAAAGATGCTGGCTGACAGTTTTTCCAGGGTGGGGCGACAAAAAACTTTTAAGAATTTGCCGGGCACTTCGCTCACACCCGTGAGGAAAGCGAGGGAAAAACATAAAATAAACAAAAGATACAAGGATGTGAGAAAAAAGAAAACACACTTTACACACACGAACACCAACACACCACACACAGCCCAAAACACGCAAACACCCCCAACCCAAATTTCAACTAATATCCAACACCAAAAAACGCACAACATCACACTTTTCAAACCCACACAATCGCGTGCATACCAATTACACATGCACATCAAACACAAAAAAGCCCCGGGACATAAAATCACCAGGCATATTAACACAAAAGGGGGCCCCAACACATCTAAACATAAAAACCCCAACACCAAAAAAAACGCACCCCCAAAACCAACTCACACTACATATCAAACACAGAGGAACACAATCCAAACATACATCCCCAACACCAAAAAACGCCCACACCCCAAAACTCACCAAAACATATTAAACAAAAACTTTGCACACCCCAATTCACACTCCCTTTTTCCCCTCCACAAACACACACACACACACACCACCACACACACACAAACAAAACACACACACACAACCCACACACACAAAACAACGCTTTTTATCCAACACAACGCGCGCACCCTTTTTTCCACTTTGCACATAAAAAAAAAACCACACAATTCACTAAACATATCGACCAAAAACGCATACACACTCACTCAACTTTATTATTAACCCCACAAAGCCCTCACACCAATCACAATACATACCCAAAACCCCACGACGCCCCCAAAACTCACTCACCATATATCGAACACAAAAGCGCACATTCCACCATACATTAAGCATATTGCTTTTTACCGGGAAAAAGCCAAAAAAAACCTGGAATGACAGTGAATAAAGGGCATTACCCTATTTTTGACATTTGGGGTGTTAGTTCCCCGTTAAAAATTTAGAAAACAACTTTATGACGGGAAAACCCCAAAAGGGAAACCATGTCAGCTGGTCCTAAAATAAAAAAACTACCCCCACTTATCGGTATATTGCCACTAAATATTGCACTATGTCCGGGAAAACCACAGCTAAATATGGGCCCTTTAAAGAGGCAAAGTTGTAAAAGGGGTTTACTTTATAGTTATATAAGCTGCCATCAAAGTTTTTTACATTAATAAGCTACCCAAAAAAAACTTTTTAGAGTGGCTCATGGTTTTAGTTGTGTGGAACTGTATGATCTCAGTTAATCCTGTACGGTGTGAGGGTGACTATATATCATTACAGCTATGATATTTGGTTCATTTATCGCTATGCAAACCGTAAGTGCAAATAAAGTTCCTTACAAATACGTCAGATCGTAAGAACACCCGTCTCATGTCGATCACGTAAAACTGTAACATTTAGGATCCGTGTGTTTACCATCACCTAAGGGCCATCGTTTACTGTAAGACTCACTCACACAATGTTTCCACAATACGAGGGAGGTTGTGTAACAGTGAATGTTCAGAAATGGATTATTTGACATGATACGGACATACACACACCACAGAGCCACTAGGTCCCGTGCAGAAAACAGGGCTGGGCTCCTGTCCAACAGTGCTGTTGGCTCTCGTGTCCAGTTTTGCTGTAACCATGTTCGATATGGTTAAGTAATGTCTTGTAACCCAGCCATACCTGGACTCTGGGTGCTCTTGTATTACTTGAGCCTCAACTTCCCAACGTCTGTGTCCCACAGAGAGTATTCACCGATTACATGTGTGTCTCTGTTGATTCGTGGGTGCTACTGTTACTATGTATGTACTTCAGTATCGTAGGCACCAAATCAATCTCCACTATGTTTCTTCATCAAACAAACTAACGTCACAAAAGAACAATTATCATTACTTGAGAATGTTCAACGAAAACTAATTTTGGATGAGAGCTCACTTTATACTGAGGCAGCATGTGACTACTATAAAGTTTGTGTGGGTGTGTATGTGTATCATATATATATATTATATAATTTTATCTATATATATATATATATATATATATTTATATATATTTATATATATATAATATATATATAATTTATATCCCTGGGGCATAGGGGATTAATGAACACTTTCCCACGTATTCCCTGCGTTTCGTAAAGGCGACTAAAAGGGGAGGGAAGCGGGGGGCTGGAAATCCTCCCTCTAGTTTTTTTTTTTTTTTTTTTTTCAAAAGAAGGACAGAGAATTGGGCCAGTGAGGGTATTCTCAAAGGCCCGTCCTCTGTTCTTAACGCTACCTCGCTAATGCGGGTCAATTGGCGATTAGTTGAATGAAAGAAAAAATTTAATATATATATATATATATTATATATATATATTATATATATAGATTATTTATATAGTATTTATATATATACCATATATATATATATGTATAGTACAGAGCATCAGATTGGGGAAGAGCAGTGCGGGTTTCAGAAGTGGTAGAGGATGGTGGAGCAGGTGTTTGCTTGAGCAGAATGTATGTGAGAAATACTTAGAAAAAGCAAAATGGATTTGTATGGTAGATTTATGGATCTGGAAGAAGGCATATGATTAGTGTTGATTGAGATGCTCTGTGGAAGGTATTAAGAATATATGGTGTGGGAGGCGGTTGTTAGGAGCAGTGAAAAGTTTATCGCGGGATGTAAGGCATGTGTACGTGTAGGAAGAGAGGAAAAGGGATTGGTTTCTCAAGTGATGTAGGTTTGCGGCAGGGGTGTGTGATGTCTCCAGGTTGTTTAATTTGTGTATGGATGGGGTTGTTAGGGAGGTGAATGCAAGAGTCCTGGAAAGAGGGGGAAGTATGAAGTCTGTGGGATGGAGAGCTCTGGGGAAGTGGAGGTCAGTTGTGTTCGTGATGATACAGCGCTGGTGGCTGATCATGTGAGAAAACTGCAGAAGCTGGTGACTGAGTTTGGTTAAAGTGTGTGGAAGAAGAAGTTAAGAGTAAATGTGAATAAGAGCAGGTTATTAGGTACAGTAGGGTTGAGGGGTCAAGTCAATTGGGAGGTAAGTTTGATGGAGAAAAACTGGAGGAAGTGAAAGTGTTTTAGATATCTGGGGAGTGGATTTGGTCAGCGGATGGAACCATGGAAGGGAAGTGGATCATAGGGTGGGGGAGGGGGCGAAATTTTGGGAAGCCTTGAAAAAAATGTGTGGAGTCGAGAACAATATCTCGGAAAGCAGAAAAAATGGGTATGTTGATAGGAATGCTGGTTCAACACTGTTGTAAGGTTGCGAGGCGGTGGGTAGGATAGAGTTGTGCGCAGGGGATGGATGTGCGGGAAATGAGATGATTTTGAGGAAATGTGTGGTGTGAGGTGGTTTGATCGAGTAAGTAACGTAAGGTAAGAGAGATGTGTGAAATAAAAAGAGCGTGAGTTGAGAGAGCAGAGAGTGTGTTTTGAAATGGTTTGGGCACATGGAGGAATGAGTGGAGGAAGATTTTGACCAAGAGGATATATGTGTCGGAGGTGTTGGAACGAGGAGAAGAGGAGGACCAAATTGGAGGAGGAAAGTATGAGTGAAAAGATTTTTGTGGGATCGGGGCGGAACATGCGGGAGGGTGTAAGGAGGGCAGGAATAGAGTGGAATTGGAGCGAGGTGGTATACAGGGTTGGAATGTGTGTCAGTGGAGTGAATC
>NC_092234.1:72764465-72916965 GCF_036320965.1 Panulirus ornatus
AAAACACTTCACTTCCTCCAGTTTTTCTCCATTCAAACTTACCTCCCAATTGACTTGACCCTCAACCCTACTGTACCTAATAACCTTGCTCTTATTCACATTTACTCTTAACTTTCTTCTTCCACACACTTTACCAAACTCAGTCACCAGCTTCTGCAGTTTCTCACATGAATCAGCCACCAGCGCTGTATCATCAGCGAACAACAACTGACTCACTTCCCAGGCTCTCTCATCCCCAACAGACTTCATACTTGCCCCTCTTTCCAGGACTCTTGCATTCACCTCCCTAACAACCCCATCCATAAACAAATTAAACAACCATGGAGACATCACACACCCCTGCCGCAAACCTACATTCACTGAGAACCAATCACTTTCCTCTCTTCCTACACGTACACATGCCTTACATCCTCGATAAAAACTTTTCACTGCTTCTAACAACTTGCCTCCCACACCATATATTCTTAATACCTTCCACAGAGCATCTCTATCAACTCTATCATATGCCTTCTCCAGATCCATAAATGCTACATACAAATCCATTTGCTTTTCTAAGTATTTCTCACATACATTCTTCAAAGCAAACACCTGATCCACACATCCTCTACCACTTCTGAAACCGCACTGCTCTTCCCCAATCTGATGCTCTGTACATATACATATATATATATATGTATATATATATATATATATATATATATATATATATATATATATATATATATATATATATATATATATATATATATATTTTTTTCTTTCTTTCAAACTATTCGCCATTTCCCGCATTAGCGAGGTAGCGTTAAGAACAGAGGACTGGGCCTTTGAGGGAATACCCTCACCTGGCCCAATTCTCTGTTCCTTCTTTTGGAAAAAAAAAAAAAAAAAAAAAACGAGAGGGGAGGATTTCCAGCCCCCCGCTCCCTCCCCTTTTAGTCGCCTTCTACGATACGCAGGGAATACGTGGGAAGTATTCTTAATCCCCTATCCCCAGGGATATATATATATATATATATATATATATATATATATATATATATATATATATATATATATATATATATATATATATATATATATATATATATGATACACATACACACCCACACAAACTTTATAGTAGTCACATGCTGCCTCAGGTATACAGTGAGCAACTCATCCAAAATTAGTTGTTCGTGAACATTTCTCAAGTAATGATATGTTCTTTTGAGACGTTAGTTTGTTTGATGAGAACATAGTGTGTGATTGATTTGGTGCCTACGATACTGAAGTACATACAGAGTACAGTAGCACCCACGAATCACAGAGACACACATGTAGATCGGTGGAAGACTCTCTGTGGGACACATGACGTTGGGAGTTGAGGCTCAAGTAATACAAGAGCACCAGAGTCCAGGTATGCTGGGTTACAAGATCATTACTTAACCAGATTGGAACATGGTTACAGCAAAACTGGGACACGAGAGCCAGACTAGCACTGTTGGACCAAGGAGCCCAGCCCTGTTTCTGCACGGGAGCCTAGTGTGATCCTGTGGTGTGTGTATGTCCGTATCATGTGCAAATAATCCATTTCTGAACATGTCGCTGTTACACACCTCCCTCGTATTGGTGGTAAACATTGTGTGAGTGAGTCATACAGTAAACGATGGCCCTTAGGTGATGGTATACACACGGGATGCCTAAAATGTTACAGTTTTACGTGGATCGACAATGAGACGGGTGGTTCTTACGAGTCTGACGTATTTGTAGGAACTTTATTTGCACTTACGGTATGCGATAGCGATAATGATACCAAATGATCATAGCTGTAATGATATATTTCACCCTCAACACCGTACAGGATTAACTGAGATCATACAGTTCCACAGGCTAACTAATACCATGAGCCACTCTAAAAAGTTTTATTGCTAGCTTGATTAATGTATAAGAACTTTGAGTGGCAGCTTATATATCTATAAAGTAAACCGCTCGACAACGTTGCCTCTTTATGTGGCTATATTTAGCTGTGTTCCTGGACATAGTGCAATATTTAGTGGCAATATACCGATAAGTGTGGCTAGTTATTTTATTTGTAGGACCAGCTGAGCATGGGTCCTTATGGGTTTCCTGTCATAAGTTGTTTTCTAATGTTGTTACGGTGAACTAACACCCATACTGTCAAGAAATAGGCTAATGCTTTATTCATCTGTCATTCCAGTGTTATTTGGCTTTCCTGGTAATAGCAATATGCTTAATGTATGAGTGGACGTGTGCGCGTCTGTGTTCGATATATGTGTGAGTGAGTGTGTGCGTCTGTGGTGTTGGATATGTATGTGTGAGTTGGTGTGTGGGCGTTTGTGGTGTTAGATATATATGTGTGAGTGAGTGTGTATGCGTTTGTGGTCGATATGTATATGTGAGATGTGTGTGCGTTTGTGTTAGATGTGCATGTGTGAATTGGTGTGCGCGCGTTTGTGTTGGATATGTATGCGTGTGTGTGTGTGTGTGTGTGTGTGTGTGTGTGTGTGTGTGTGTGTGTGTGTGTGTGTGTGTTTGTGTGTTAAATATGTATGTGTGAATTGGTGTGTGCACGTTTATGTTGAATATGTATGTGTGAGTTGGTGTGTGTGCGTTTGTGGTGTTGGGTATGTATGTGTGAGATCTGTGTGCCTCTGTGTTAGATATGTATGTGTGAGTTGGTGTGTGTGCGTTTGTGGTGTTGGGTATGTATGTGTGAGATGTGTGTGCCTTTGTGTGTTAGATATGTATGTGTGAGTTGATGTCTGTGCGTTTGTGTGTTAGATGTGCATGTGTGAATTGGTATGCACGCGATTGTGTTGGATTTGTATGTGTGAGTGTGTATGCGTTTGTGGTGTTGGATATGTATGTGTGAGTGGGTGTGTGTGTGTTTGCGTGTTGGACATGTGTGTGTGTGTGTGTGTGTGTGCGTGTGTGTATGTGTGTGTTTCTTTTTGCTCACATCCTTGTATCTTTGTGTTTATTGATGTTTCCCTCGCGTGTTCCTCACAGGGTGTGAGGCGGAAGTGTCTGGCATAATTCATACAGTTTTTGTCGTCCAGCTGGACAACTGTCATGCCAGCATCGTTTGAAGGCTCTTCATCCTGACCCTCGTCTTTGCTGACTCCTTATTTCTTACGCACCATTTTATCTAGACGGTTGTTAATACCACCCTCATAAATATCAAATAATTTGTGGTTAAATGTGCAGCTTCACTCTTAACTTGCACGTTTTATTATTTCTGGAACTGGTTTTCGCTTGTCATACATAGCCAACAGTACTAAGCTACCGTCAATTTTGACTCGAGCAAAAAATGTATGTATCTGTTGCTGGTGAAGCGTATGCTCCGTTGCTTCTGTTGCTTCTCTTAGTAAGAGAAAAATAGATGTGTTTGGCGAGTGTACAATGAACCCTCGGCAGAGATATATGTACAGAGCAGCGAGGCGATGATGTCCAGATATAACTGTATACCACATCAATGACTGAGAACAGTATTATCAGTTCTGGTGGTTGGCATCAGTGGTGTAGGTATATATAACTGTGCCGCCAGCAGGCAGAGCAGTGCGGGTCACCGGGTGGCCTTCTTCCCTCCGGCTGCACCCCGTGGTTCTGATGTGAGAGAGTAACATCAGGTACTGAGTATGTGAAGATGAATATGTACAGTAGAGAATATTCTGATTAAGTAGAACAGAAATACTTATCATCTCACTAATGTATAGTTGCTGTTCTTCAGTCACATTGCCAGAGATAAAACACATTTGGTGTGTACCAGAAAAATTTCTCATTTATCGGCGGAAGGTGTCCGTGGTCCTACAGATATATACATATCTTGCGTGGGATGCTGGACAAGTTATGGAGATGAATCCTTTTCATATTCTGGTTGGAGGTGTCCAGATGGAATTTGATTTTCGTACATTTTTGCATGAATAAAGAAATGTAGGTGGAGTGGTGTTTCCCTCAGTGCCGTATTGGTCACACTTTGCTCGGCATTTCTGTGTTTCCTGCTGTGTGTTCTTCTTGTTTGTCTTTCCATGTTTTTCAGCGAAAAATCTCGACATTCGGAGCCTCTATGTGTGAACCTTACATGACTGTACCATAAGTGTCATGCGATGTAACTCAATATTTATATTGTATAGATGTTCTTGATGATCAGTGGGTTTAGAAAATTTTATTTCGTACTTAGAGAATTGTGATGAAATATGGAAAATGCTAAGCAATGTAATATCAATATCATTAAATTGTTACATCTCTTGACCACATACACACACCAACACACGTGCACATGCGTTGCGCGCGCGTGCGCGCGTGTGTGTGTGTGTGTGTGTGTGTGTGTGTGTGTGTGTGTGTGTGTGTGAAGTTACCTATTTCTACTGTACGGGGAGGAAAGTCTGGATTCACGTGGACCCTTCTTAAATTTTCTCTATTTTACAATATCTATGCTACTGTGCGTTGCCAAAATTCTGTCACACAACTCATTGTATTCTGTCTATCTACTGTACGTATTCTGTACCCATTTTCTTATATTCTTTCTAATAAGGAGCTCCTCTAATTTCCTGTTTTGGCCCTTGGTTGTTTTATCCCTGCATCTTTCGAAGAACTCTTCGGTATCTACGTCATCGACCTAGTTTAAAAACTTAAAGGTTGTGATCAGGTCTCACCTCGCTCTTCCACGGTGGGCATATACAAGACCTCTAGCCCTTCCCTGTAACCCGGCATCATCGTTTGTCGTCCTTCTCTGGACAAAGGTGAGGTGAACAAACTTAAACATTTTCAGGTTTTGGCATTTTTTTAGGATGTTAACAGATTGATAAATGATTCCTTATTGATGTACTTCAATGCAGTCTTAATACTTACCGTCAGACAGCTTGTCTTCTTAACACGTTCCTGAGGCTTATTTCCTTCTAAGTGATATTCTATCAAAGTCTTAGTTTGCCGCGTCCCATTTCCATTACATTATATTTACCCAAAATGATTTCATCAACCATACATTAAACTAAATTTGGAGTGTGCGCATGTATGTATGTATGTTTATGCCTATACATCACTAATACATAGTATTTTCATGCTAGTACAATTCTCGATACCTGTGTCTTACCTGTTTTGGTGGAGTAATTAGTTTAAAATCAGTTTTCTACTCATTAGAAAATAATTTTTGATAAACGAGCAGAAGGCCTAAGTAGCTCGGAAATATAAATGATGAAGTGAGTCAGTAGAGAGTTGGTTTTTTCTCTTTATGTTGAAGGCATCACTGAGGCATTGCCAGATGCCTTCGTCAAGGCCAGGCCTTCAGTCAAGCACGAAAAAGGAAAAGGGATGAAAGAAATATAGAAGAAAGGAGAAGAAGGAGGTTGATCAGAGTTTTTGAGGTGGTGGAGAACCATTCCTCTAATATATCTATATTTCCTGTCGTTCTGGAATGAGTGAAGATTGAATGATCTTTAATTTCGAATCATTCCCACCTAGGTTATAATCATCGACGGTGAAGATTCATCAAAAAGTGTACATCACACTCTGGATGCAATTTACTTACGTTTTGTAATATATATCTTACGGAAGGTGTTACATGTATCGTATATCAAGAGTGTTTTACTGGGAGAACGTCAAGAAATTTTCACTCCAAAAGAGTTCATACTTCCCTGCTGCTGGAAGTGGCGCAGACTTGGATTTCAAGAGCCTCCGGAGAGACGTCTTGTGTGCGACCAGGGCTAAGTTTAGGAAGAGTATGGGTACTAAATGATACATGGCTGATATACTTGACACTAGTCCCAGCTCCAGGGTGTCGCTGGCTGTGTATACACACACACACACATATATATATATATATATATATATATATATATATATATATATATATATATATATATATATACATATATATATATATATATATATATATATATATATATATATATATATATATATATATATATATATATATATATATATATATATATATATATATATATATATATATATATATATATATATATATATATATATATATATATATATATATATATATATATTATATATATATATATATATATATATATATATATATATATATATATATATATACATATATATTTATATATATATATATATATATATATATATATATATATATATATATATATATATATATATATATATATATATATATATATATATATATATATATATATATATATATATGTATATATATATTTTTTTTTTTTTTTTTTTTTTTTATACTTTGTCGCTGTCTCCCGCGTTTGCGAGGTAGCGCAAGGAAACAGACGAAAGAAATGGCCCAACCCCCCCCATACACATGTACATACACACGTCCACACACGCAATATACATACCTACACAGCTTTCCATGGTTTACCCCAGACGCTTCACATGCCTTGATTCAATCCACTGACAGCACGTCAACCCCTGTATACCACATCGCTCCAATTCACTCTATTCCTTGCCCTCCTTTCACCCTCCTGCATGTTCAGGCCCCGATCACACAAAATCCTTTTCACTCCATCTTTCCACCTCCAATTTGGTCTCCCTCTTCTCCTCGTTCCCTCCACCTCCGACACATATATCCTCTTGGTCAATCTTTCCTCACTCATTCTCTCCATGTGCCCAAACCACTTCAAAACACCCTCTTCTGCTCTCTCAACCACGCTCTTTTTATTTCCACACATCCCTCTTACCCTTACGTTACTTACTCGATCAAACCACCTCACACCACACATTGTCCTCAAACATCTCATTTCCAGCACATCCATCCTCCTGCGCACAACTCTATCCATAGCCCACGCCTCGCAACCATACAACATTGTTGGAACCACTATTCCTTCAAACATACCCATTTTTGCTTTCCGGGATAATGTTCTCGACTTCCACACATTTTTCAAGGCTCCCAAAATTTTCGCCCCCTCCCCCACCCTATGATCCACTTCCGCTTCCATGGTTCCATCCGCTGACAGATCCACTCCCAGATATCTAAAACACTTCACTTCCTCCAGTTTTTCTCCATTCAAACTCACCTCCCAATTGACTTGACCCTCAACCCTACTGTACCTAATAACCTTGCTCTTATTGACATTTACTCTTAACTTTCTTCTTCCACACACTTTACCAAACTCCGTCACCAGCTTCTGCAGTTTATATATATATATATATATATATATATATATATATATATATATATATATATATATATATATATATATATATATATATATATATATATATATATATATATATATATTCTTTCTTTTCTTTCAAACTATTCGCCATTTCCCGCATTAGCGAGGTAGCGTTAAGAACAGAGGACTGAGCCTTTGAGGGACTACCCTCACCTGGCCCAATTCTCTGTTCCTTCTTTTGGAAAATTAAAAAAAAAACGAGAGGGGAGGATTTCCAGCCCCCCGCTCCCTTCCCTTTTAGTCGCCTTCTACGACACGCAGGGAATACGTGGGAAGTATTCTTGCTCCCCTATCCCCAGATATATATATATATATACATATACACATATATACATATATATATATATGTGGAAGGTATTAAGAATATATATTAAGAATATATGCTGTGAGAGGCAAGCTGCTACATATCTATATATCTGCTATATCTCTCTCTCTCTCTCTCTCTCTCTCTCTCTCTCTCTCTCTCTCTCTCTCTCTCTGTATATATATATATATATATATATATATATATATATATATATATATATATATATATATATATATATATATACAGATATATATATATATATATATATATATATATATATATATATATATATATATATATATATATATATATATATATATATATATATATATATATATATATATATATATATATATATATATATATATATATATATATATATATTTTTTTTTTTTTTTTTTTTTTTTTTTATACTTTGTCGCTGTCTCCCGCGTTTGCGAGGTAGCGCAAGGAAACAGACGAAAGAAATGGCCCAACCCCCCCCCCCCATACACATGTACATACACACGTCCACACACACAAATATACATACCTACACAGCTTTCCATGGTTTACCCCAGACGCTTCACATGCCTTGCTTCAATCCACTGACAGCACGTCAACCCCTGTATACCACATGACTCCAATTCACTCTATTCCTTGCCCTCCTTTCACCCTCCTGCATGTTCAGGCCCCGATCACACAAAATCTTTTTCACTCCATCTTTCCACCTCCAATTTGGTCTCCCTCTTCTCCTCGTTCCCTCCACCTCCGACACATATATCCTCTTGGTCAATCTCTCCTCACTCATTCTCTCCATGTGCCCAAACCATTTCAAAACACCCTCTTCTGCTCTCTCAACCACGCTCTTTTTATTTCCACACATCTCTCTTACCCTTACGTTACTTACTCGCTCAAACCACCTCACACCACACATTGTCCTCAAACATCTCATTTCCAGCACATCCATCCTCCGGCGCACATCTCTATCCATAGCCCACGCCTCGCAACCATACAGCATTGTTGGAACCACTATTCCCTCAAACATACCCATTTTTGCTTTCCGAGATAATGTTCTCGACTTCCACACATTTTTCAAGGCTCCCAAAATTTTCGCCCCCTCCCCCACCCTATGATCCACTTCCGCTTCCATGGTTCCATCCGCTGACAGATCCACTCCCAGATATCTAAAACACTTCACTTCCTCCAGTTTTTCTCCATTCAAACTCACCTCCCAATTGACTTGACCCTCACCCCTACTGTACCTAATAACCTTGCTCTTATTCACATTTACTCTCAACTTTCTTCTTCCACACACTTTACCAAACTCAGTCACCAGCTTCTGCAGTTTCTCACATGAATCAGCCATCAGCGCTGTATCATCAGCGAACAACAATTGACTCACTTCCCAAGCTCTCTCATCCCCAACAGACTTCATACTTGCCCCTCTTTCCAGGACTCTTGCATTTACCTCCTTTACAACCCCATCCATAAACAAATTAAACAACCATGGAGACATCACACACCCCTGCCGCAAACCTACATTCACTGAGAACCAATCACTTTCCTCTCTTCCTACTCGTACACATGCCTTACATCCTCGATAAAAACTTTTCACTGCTTCTAACAACTTGTCTCCCACACCATATATTCTTAATACCTTCCACAGAGCATCTCTATCAACTCTATCATATGCCTTCTCCAGATCCATAAATGCTACATACAAATCCATTTGCTTTTCTAAGTATTTCTCACATACATTCTTCAAAGCAAACACCTGATCCACACATCCTCTACCACTTCTGAAACCGCACTGCTCTTCCCCAATCTGATGCTCTGTACATGCCTTCACCCTCTCAATCAATACCCTCCCATATAATTTACCAGGAATACTCAACAAACTTATACCTCTGTAATTTGAGCACTCACTCTTATCCCCTTTGCCTTTGTACAATGGCACTATGCACGCATTCCGCCAATCCTCAGGCACCTCACCATGAGTCATACATACATTAAATAACCTTACCAACCAGTCAACAATACAGTCACCCCCTTTCTTAATAAATTCCACTGCAATACCATCCAAACCTGCTGCCTTGCCGGCTTTCATCTTCCGCAAAGCTTTTACTACCTCTTCTCTGTTTACCAAATCATTTTCCCTAACCCTCTCACTTTGCACACCACCTCGACCAAAACACCCTATATCTGCCACTCTGTCATCAGACACATTCAACAAACCTTCAAAATACTCATTCCATCTCCTTCTCACATCACCGCTACTTGTTATCACCTCCCCATTTACGCCCTTCACTGAAGTTCCCATTTGCTCCCTTGTCTTACGCACCCTATTTACCTCCTTCCAGAACATCTTTTTATTCTCCCTAAAATTTACTGATAGTCTCTCACCCCAACTCTCATTTGCCCTTTTTTTCACCTCTTGCACCTTTCTCTTGACCTCCTGTCTCTTTCTTTTATACTTCTCCCACTCAATTGCATTTTTTCCCTGCAAAAATCGTCCAAATGCCTCTCTCTTCTCTTTCACTAATACTCTTACTTCTTCATCCCACCACTCACTACCCTTTCTAAACAGCCCACCTCCCACTCTTCTCATGCCACAAGCATCTTTTGCGCAATCCATCACTGATTCCCTAAATACATCCCATTCCTCCCCGACTCCCCTTACTTCCATTGTTCTCACCTTTTTCCATTCTGTACACAGTCTCTCCTGGTACTTCCCCACACAGGTCTCCTTCCCAAGCTCACTTACTCTCACCACCTTCTTCACCCCAACATTCACTCCTCTTTTCTGAAAACCCATACTAGTCTTCACCTTAGCCTCCACAAGATAATGATCAGACATCCCTCCAGTTGCACCTCTCAGCACATTAACATCCAAAAGTCTCTCTTTCGCACGCCTGTCAATTAACACGTAATCCAATAACGCTCTCTGGCCATCTCTCCTACTTACATAAGTATACTTATGTATATCCCGCTTTTTAAACCAGGTATTCCCAATCATCAGTCCTTTTTCAGCACATAAATCTACAAGCTCTTCACCATTTCCATTTACAACACTGTACACCCCATGCATACCAATTATTCCCTCAACTGCCACATTACTCACCTTTGCATTCAAATCACCCATCACTATAACCCGGTCTCGTGCATCAAAACCACTAACACACTCATTTAGCTGCTCCCAAAACACTTGCCTCTCATGATCTTTCTTCTCATGCCCAGGTGCATATGCACCAATAATCACCCACCTCTCTCCATCAACTTTCAATTTTACCCATATTAATCGAGAATTTACTTTCTTACATTCTATTACATACTCCCACAACTCCTGTTTCAGGAGTAGTGCTACTCCTTCCCTTGCTCTTGTCCTCTCACTAACCCCTGACTTCACTCCCCAGACATTTCCAAACCACTCTTCCCCTTTACCCTTGAGCTTCGTTTCACTCAGAGCCAAAACATCCAGGTTCCTTTCCTCAAACATACTACCTATCTCTCCTTTTTTCACATCTTGGTTACATCCACACACATTTAGGCACCCCACTCTGAGCCTTCGAGGAGGATGAGCACTCCCCGCGTGACTCCTTCTTCTGTTTCCCATTTTAGAAAGTTAATACAAGGAGGGGAGGATTTCCGGCCCCCCGCTCCCGTCCCCTCTAGTCGCTTTCTACGACACGCGAGGAATACGTGGGAAGTATTCTTTCACCCCTATCCCCAGGGATAATATACATATATATATACATACACACACACACACACACACACACACATATATATATATATATATATATATATATATATATATATATATATATTATATATATATACATATATATATATATATATATATATATATATATATATATATATATATATATATATATATATATATATATATATATATATATATATATATATATATATATATATATATATATGAATAAGGGCAAAGTTATTAGGTTCATTAGGGTTGAGGGACAAGTCAATTGAGAGGTAAGTTTGAATGGAGAAAACCTGGAGGAAGTGAAGTGTTTTAGATATCTGGGAGTGGATTTAGCAGCGAATGGAACCATGGAAGCGAAAGTGTTACACGGTGAGGGAGGAGGCGAAGGTTCTGGGAGCGTTGAAGAATGTGTGGAAGGCGAGAACGTTATCTTGGAGAGCAAAAATGAGTATTTTTGAAGGAATAGTGGTTCCAACAATTTTCTTTGGTTGTGAGGCATAGGCTATAGGTAGGGTTGTGCGGAGGACGGTGGATGTGTTGGAAATGAGATATTTGAGGACAGTATGTGGTGTGAGGTGGTTTGATCGAGTAAGTAATGAAAGAGTAAGAGAGATGTGTGGTAACAAAAAGAGTGTGGTTGAGAGAACAGAAGAGGGTGTATTGAAATGGTTTGCTCACATTGAGAAAATGAGTGAGGAAAGATTGACAAAGAGGATATATGTGTCGGAGGTGGAGGGAATGAGGAGAAGTGGTGGACCAAATTGGAGGTGGAAGGATGGAGTGAAAAAGATATTGAGCGATCGGGGCCTGAACATACAGGAGGATGAGAGGCATGCAAAGAATAGAAAGTTGGAACGATGCGGTGTACCGGGGTCGACGTGCTGTCAGTGGATTGAACCAGGGCATGTGAAGCTTCTGGGATAAACTATGGAAAGTCCTGTGGGGCCTGGATGTGGAAAGGGAGCTGTGGTTTCGATGCATTATACATGACATCTAGAAACTGAGTGTGAATGAATGTGGCCTTCGTTGTCTTTTCCTAGCGCTACCTCGCGCGCGCGCGCACGCGGGTGAGGGGGGTGCCATTTCATGTGTGGCGGGATGGCGGTGGGAATGAATGAAGGGGGCATGTATGAATATGTACATGTGTCTATATGTATATGTCTGTGTATATATATATATATGTATACCTTGAAATGTATAGGTATGTATATGTATGTGTGTCGGCGTTTATGTATATACATGTGTATGCGGGTGGGTTGGGCCATTCTTTCGTCTGTTTCCTTGCGCTACCTCGCTAACGCGGGAGACATCGTCAAAATATAATAAATACATATAAAATACATAAGTGATCCGTCATGATATACAAACTCATGATAACGTCGAGCTACTGGTAATTCATAATAAATCTTTATCCTATTGTTTATGTTCCTTTCCTTTCCATGCTTTTCCTACCCCGCAGCACAATGCTGGTTCAGATCTGTCTTCAATTCAGGCTGTAATCTCTGGCCTCCTGGGATTGAGGGGAAAGTCTGTGGGAAAAAAGGGTGGTAGATAGAGCGTGAGGGGAAAAAGGAGAGGGAGAGTGGGCAAAAAATAAAAGGTGGGATGGGGGGATTGTGGATGGGGCTGGGGGATGGGACCACGGTAAGGGAGTTTGCTGCACTATGGTTTGTCCAGCATTTGTCTAAAGTGTTGAGAGATGGTGGAGCAGTTCTCTTCTTCAGATACTATGTTGCTATGTCGACCTCAGAGTCAACGTCAGCCCCAGCCTTCCAGACGAAGATCTTTAGATGTCTACGCACATGTCGGAGCTTAAGTTTCTTCTCGGTGGTGAGACTTAAGCAGCACCAAACCTTTCACGTTGACGCTGGAAAATATTTGGCATTCTGAGCCTGAGGCAAAATTATTTTATTTCATTTTTATCTCCCTAGTGAAGCATTAGTGTACTACAGAGGTTAAGGAAGTAAAGCTGAGTTATCCATTGATGGTAGACATTGTACAATGTTGTATCCGTTTGAACGTGTGAACGGTTTCCAAAACGTTATATCGTCACGAACAGATGAACTAAATGCAAAATAGTATACATTGTTATGTCCATATGAACGAATGAGCTAATTGAAAAATTGACGTATCCTGTTATATCTGTACGGACAGATGAAATAATTGCAAAATGATGCATCCACTTACAGTGTACGAACGAGTGAAGTTATTGCAAAATGATGCACATTGTTATATCTGTTCAAACGTGTGAATTAACTACATTTCTGGAAGGTTGTTATGTCTTTTAGTTTCCTTGTGGGTTTACGTGGATGGACTGTCAGTAACATACGTTGATAAGAGTCGTGTAGGAAACACGTAATGAGAGAAGTGGGTCCACGAACCAAACATTGATTTCAAGGGCTGATCTTCACTACGCACCACCAGATAATGCCTCATCAAGGAAGTATACGTGTCAAGAGTTTTGTTATAAAGAAAAATACAAATTTCTAAAGTTTATGATTTTGGTTAACATACACAGTAATTAGTTATATAAAATTGGTATAATCACTTAGTTAAGCTCTATACTTGCAAGGCTGAGAATTTGTGTATGATATATTTTGTTACTTCAGTTCATGGATAAGGTCACACTATGCAATTAGTTTCTTGTCTACGTGTACTTAGTACAGAATTCGAGTATATATATATATATATATATATATATATATATATATATATATATATATATATATATATATATATATATATATATATATATATATATAAGGAAACAGACGAAAGAAATGGCCCAACCCACCCCTATACACGTGTATATACATACGTCCACACACGCAAATATACATACCCACACAGCTTTCCATGGTTTACCCCAGACGCTTCACATGTGTTGATTCAATCCACTGACAGCACGTCAACCCCGGTATGCCACATCGCTCCAATTCACTCTATTCCTTGCCCTCCTTTCACCCTCCTGCATGTTCAGGCCCCGATCACACAAAATCTTTTTTCACTCCATCTTTCCACCTCCAATTTGGTCTCCCTCTTCTCCTCGTTCCCTCCACCTCCGACACATATATTCTCTTGGTCAATCTTTCCTCACTCATTCTCTCCATGTGCCCGAACCATTTCAAAACACCCTCTTCTGCTCTCTCAACCACGCTCTTTTTATTTCCACACATCTCTCTTACCCTTACGTTACTTACTCGATCAAACCACCTCACACCACACATTGTCCTCAAACATCTCATTTCCAGCACATCCATCCTCCTGCGCACAACTCTATCCATAGCCCAAGCCTCGCAACCATACAACATTGTTGGAACCACTATTCCTTCAAACATACCCATTTTTGCTTTCCGAGATAATGTTCTCGACTTCCACACATTCTTCAAGGCTCCCAGAATTTTCGCCCCCTCCCACACCCTATGATCCACTTCCGCTTCCATGGTTCCATCCGCTGCCAGATCCACTCCCAGATATCTAAAACACTTCACTTCCTCCAGATTTTCTCCATTTAAACTCACCTCCCAATTGACTTGACCCTCAACCTTACTGTACCTAATAACCTTGCTCTTTTTCACATTTACTCTTAACTTTCTTCTTTCACACACTTTACCAAACTCAGTCACCAGCTTCTGCAGTTTCTCACATGAATCAGCCACCAGCGCTGTATCATCAGCGAACAACAACTGACTCACTTCCCAAGCTCTCTCATCCCCAACAGACTTCATACTTGCCCCTCTTTCCAAAACTCTTGCATTCACCTCCCTAACAACCCCATCCATAAACAAATTAAACAACCATGGAGACATCACACACTTCTCACGTATTCCCTGCGTGTCGTAGAAGGCGACTAAAAGCGAAGTGAGCGAGACTGGAAATCCTCTCCTCCCGTTTTTAATTTTCCTAAAGAATGAACAGAAAAAGGGACAAAGTGATGATATTTCCCCTAATGTTCGGTCCCCTATTCTTAGCGCTACCTCGCTAACGCGGGAAAAGGCGTTATATGTATGATGTATATATATGAAAGAAGAAAGCTGAGAGTAAATGTGAATAAGAGCAAGGTTATTAGGTACAGTAGGGTTGAGGGTCAAGTCAACTGGGAGGTAAGTTTGAATGGAGAAAAACTGGAGGAAGTGAAGTGTTTTAGATGTCTGGGAGTGGATTTGGCAGCGGATGGAACCATGGAAGCGGAAGTGAATCCTAGGGTGGGGGAAGGGGCGAAATTCTGGGAGCGTTGAAGAATGTGTGGAAGTCGAGAACATTTTCTCAGAAAGCAAAAATGGGTATGTTTGAAGGAATAGTGGTTCCAACAATGTTGAATGGTTGCGAGGCGTGGGCTATGGATAGAGTTGTGCGCAGGAGGGTGGATGTGCTGGAAATGAGATGTTTGAGGACAATATGTGGTGTGAGGTGGTTTGATCGAGTAAGTAGTGATAGGGTAAGAGAGATGTGTGGAAATAAAAAGAGTGTGGTTGAGAGAGCAGAAGAGGGTGTTTTGAAATGGTTTGGTCACATGGAGAGAATGAGTGAGGAAAGATTAACCAAGAGGATATATGTGTCAGAGGTGGAGGGAACGAGAAGAAGTGGAAGACCAAATTGTATAAATTGTATATGTATACGTTGAGATGTATAGGTATGTATATTTGCGTGTGTGGACGTGTATGTATATACATGTGTATGTGGGTGGGTTGGGCCATTCTTTCGTCTGTTTCCTTATTCATTTTGCTTTGTCGCTGTCTCCCGCGTTTGCGAGGTAACGCAAGGAAACATTCAAACTTACCTCCCAAATGACTTGACACTCAACCCTGCTGTACCTAATAACCTTGCTCTTATTCACATTTATTCTTAACTTTCATCTTTCACACACTTTACCAAACTTAGTCACCAGCTTCTGCAGTTTCTCACATGAATCAGCCACCAGCGCTGTATCATCAGCGAACAACAACTGACTCACTTCCCAAGCTCTCTCATCCAGAACAGACTGCATACTTGCTCCTCTTTCCAAAACTCTTGCATTTACCTCCTTAACAACCCATCCATAAACAAATTAAACAACCATGGAGAAATCAAACACCCCTGCCGCAAACCTTCATTCACTGAGAACCAATCACTTTCCTCTCTTCCTACATGTACACATTCCTTACATTCTCGATAAAAACTTTTCACTGCTTCTAACAACTTGCCTCCCACACCATATATTCTTAGTACCTTCCACAGAGCATCTCTATCAACTCTATCATAAGCCTTTTCCAGATCCAAAAATGCTACTTACAAATCCATTTACTTTTCTAAGTATTTCTCACATACATTCTTCAAAGCAAACACCTGATCCACACATTCTCTACCACTTCTGAAACCACACTGCTCTTCCCCAATCTGATGCTCTGTACATACCTTCACCTCTCAATCAATACCCTCCCTTATAATGTACCAGGAATACTCAAGAACCTTATACATCTGTAATTTGAGTACTCACGCTTATCCCCTTTGCCTTTGTACAATGGCACCATGCACGCATTCCGCCAATCCTCAGGCACCTCACCATGAGTCATACATACATTAAATAAGCTTACCAACCAGTCAACAATAAAGTCACCCCCTTTTTAATAAATTCCACTGCAATGCCATCCAAACCTGCTGCCTTGCCGGCTTTCATCTTCCGCAAAGCTTTTACTACCTCTTCTCTGTTTACCAAATCATTTTCCCTAACCCTCTCACTTTGCACACCACCTCGACCAAAACACCCTATATCGGCCATTCTATCATCAAACACATTCAACAGACCTTCAAAATACTCACTCCATCTCCTTCTCACATCACCACTACTTGTTATCACTTCCCCATTAGCCCCCTTCACTGAAGTTCCCATTTGCTCCCTTGTCTTACGCACTTTATTTACCTCCTTCCAAAACATCTTTTTATTCTCCCTAAAATTTAATGATACTCTCTCACCCCAACTCTCATTTGCCCTCTTTTTCAACTCTTGCACCTTTCTCTTAACCTTCTGCCTCTTTCTTTTATACATCTCCCACTCATTTGCATTATTTCCCTGCAAAAATCGTCCAAATGCCTCTCTCTTCTCTTTCAGTAATAACCTTACTTCTTCATCCCACCACTCAGTACCCTTTCTAATCAACCCACCTCCCACGCTTCTCATGCCACAAGCATCTTTTGCGCAAGCCATCGCTGCTTCCCTAAATACATCCCATTCCTCCCCCCACTCCCCTTACGTCCTTTGTTCTCACCTTTTTCCATTCTGTACTCAGTCTTTCCTGGTACTCCCTCACACAAGTCTCCTTCCCAAGCTCACTTACTCTCACCACTCTCTTCACCCCAACATTCTCTCTTCTTTTCTGAAAACCTCTACAAATCTTCATCTTTGCCTCCAGAAGATAATGATCAGACATCCCTCCAGTTGCATCTCTCAGCACATTAACATCCAAAAGTCTCTATTTCGCTCGCCTATCAATTAACACGTAATCCAATAACGCTCTCTGGCCATCTCTCATACTTACATACGTATACATATGCATATCTCGCTTTTTAATCCAGGTATTCCCAATCACCAGTCCTTTTGCAGCACATAAATCTACAAGCTCTTCACCATTTCCATTTACCACACTGAACACCCCATGTATACCAATTATTCCCTTAACTGCCACATTACTCACCTTTGCATTCAAATCACCAATCACTATAACCCGGTCTCGCGCATCAAAACCATTTACACACTCATTCAGCTGCTCCCAAAACACTTGCCTCTCATGACCTTTCTTCTCATGCCCAGGTGCATATGCACCAATAATCACCCATCTCTCTCCATCAACTTTCAGTTTTACCCATATCAATCTAGAATTTACTTTCTTACACTCTATCACATACTCCCACAACTCCTGTTTCAGGAGTAGTGCTACTCCTTCCCTTGCTCTTGTCCTCTCACTAATCCCTGACTTTACTCCCAAGACATTCCCAAACCACTCTTCCCCTTTACCCTTGAGCTTCGTTTCACTCAGAGCCAAAACATCCAGGTTCCTTTCCTCAAACATACTACCTATCTCTCCTTTTTTCATATCTTGGTTACATCCACACACATTTAGACACCTCAATCTGAGCCTTTGAGGAGGATGAGCACTCCCCGCGTGACTCCTTCTTCTGAGTCCACGAGGTAAATGAAACACGAAAAATTCCGAAGTGCACTTTCGTGGAATAATCACATCATCAGGGGAGGCACAAGAGAGAAATATAATAGTCAGTTGATATACAACGAAGAAATAGCTAGGACGCCATTTGGTAAACATGTTTACAAAATGGCGTCCTAGCTACGTATCTTCGTTGTATTTCAACTGACTGTTATATTTCTTTCTTTTGTCTCCCCTGATGATGTGATTATTACACCGAAGTGCACTTGGGAACTTATCGTGTTTCATTTTGCCCGTGGACTCAGGAATATATATATATATATATATATATATATATATATATATATATATATATATATATATATATATATATATATATATATATATATACATATGTATATATATATGTAAGGTGCAAGAGGTGAAAAAAAGGGCAAATGAGAGTTGGGGTGAGAGACTATCAGTAAATTTTAGGGAGAATAAAAAGATGTTCTGGAAGGAGGTAAATAAAGTGCGTAAGACAAGGGAGCAAATGGGAACTTCAGTGAAGGGCGTAAATGGGGAGGTGATAACAAGTAGTGGTGATGTGGGAAGGAGATGGAATGAGTATTTTGAAGGTTTGTTGAATGTGTCTGATGACAGAGTGGCAGATATAGGGTGTTTTGGTCGAGGTGGTGTGCAAAGTGAGAGGGTTAGGGAAAATGATTTGGTAAACAGAGAAGAGGTAGTAAAAGCTTTGCGGAAGATGAAAGCCGGCAAGGCAGCAGGATTGGATGGTATTGCAGTGGAATTTATTAAAAAAGGGGGTGACTGTATTGTTGATTGGTTGGTAAGGTTATTTAATGTATGTATGACTCATGGTGAGGTGCCTGAGGATTGGCGGAATGCGTGCATGGTGCCATTGTACAAAGGCAAAGGGGATAAGAGTGAGTGCTCAAATTACAGAGGTATAAGTTTGTTGAGTATTCCTGGTAAATTATATGGGAGGGTATTGATTGAGAGGGTGAAGGCATGTACAGAGCATCAGATTGGGGAAGAGCAGTGCGGTTTCAGAAGTGGTAGAGGATGTGTGGATCAGGTGTTTGCTTTGAAGAATGTATGTGAGAAATACTTAGAAAAGCAAATGGATTTGTATGTAGCATTTATGGATCTGGAGAAGGCATATGATAGAGTTGATAGAGATGCTCTGTGGAAGGTATTAAGAATATATGGTGTGGGAGGCAAGTTGTTAGAAGCAGTGAAAAGTTTTTATCGAGGATGTAAGGCATGTGTACGTGTAGGAAGAGAGGAAAGTGATTGGTTCTCAGTGAATGTAGGTTTGCGGCAGGGGTGTGTGATGTCTCCATGGTTGTTTAATTTGTTTATGGATGGGGTTGTTAGGGAGGTAAATGCAAGAGTCCTGGAAAGAGGGGCAAGTATGAAGTCTGTTGGGGATGAGAGAGCTTGGGAAGTGAGTCAGTTGTTGTTCGCTGATGATACAGCGCTGGTGGCTGATTCATGTGAGAAACTGCAGAAGCTGGTGACTGAGTTTGGTAAAGTGTGTGGAAGAAGAAAGTTAAGAGTAAATGTGAATAAGAGCAAGGTTATTAGGTACAGTAGGGTTGAGGGTCAAGTCAATTGGGAGGTGAGTTTGAATGGAGAAAAACTGGAGGAAGTGAAGTGTTTTAGATATCTGGGAGTGGATCTGTCAGCGGATGGAACCATGGAAGCGGAAGTGGATCATAGGGTGGGGGAGGGGGCGAAAATTTTGGGAGCCTTGAAAAATGTGTGGAAGTCGAGAACATTATCTCGGAAAGCAAAAATGGGTATGTTTGAAGGAATAGTGGTTCCAACAATGCTGTATGGTTGCGAGGCGTGGGCTATGGATAGAGTTGTGCGCAGGAGGATGGATGTGCTGGAAATGAGATGTTTGAGGACAATGTGTGGTGTGAGGTGGTTTGATCGAGTAAGTAACGTAAGGGTAAGAGAGATGTGTGGAAATAAAAAGAGCGTGGTTGAGAGAGCAGAAGAGGGTGTTTTGAAATGGTTTGGGCACATGGAGAGAATGAGTGAGGAAAGATTGACCAAGAGGATATATGTGTCGGAGGTGGAGGGAACGAGGAGAAGAGGGAGACCAAATTGGAGGTGGAAAGATGGAGTGAAAAAGATTTTGTGTGATCGGGGCCTGAACATGCAGGAGGGTGAAAGGAGGGCAAGGAATAGAGTGAATTGGAGCGATGTGGTATACAGGGGTTGACGTGCTGTCAGTGGATTGAATCAAGGCATGTGAAGCGTCTGGGGGTAAACCATGGAAAGCTGTGTAGGTATGTATATTTGCGTGTGTGGATGTGTGTATGTACATGTGTATGGGGGGGGGGGTTGGGCCATTTCTTTCGTCTGTTTCCTTGCGCTACCTCGCAAACGCGGGAGACAGCGACAAAGTATAAAAAAAAAAAAAAAAAAAAAAAAAAAATATATATATATATATATATATATATATATATATCCCATGCGTGTAGTACGTGAATATGTTTTCATGGTGGGACTGCGCTATAAACTTGCAGGTAAGTCATGCAGATATAAATGTGGATACCAATATAGACCCTGGTCAGATAGTAGGTCAGTGGGCGGATGCAGCTTGTCCAGGATCGAGAGAGAGAGAGAGAGAGAGAGAGAGAGAGAGAGAGAGAGAGAGAGAGAGAGAGAGAGAGAGAGAGAGAGAGAGAGAGAGAGAGAGAGAGAGAGAGAGAGAGTATTTTCTACATGGCAAGATTAGCTCACTGCAGAAAGGTTTGTAGAAGAGAGTCAAGTTCCTTCGTTATGTCGTTGACTTTACTCATATGTCTCGCTATTGCATTAATGTATCAGAGGACCAACTTACACTACTACTGCATGACTTTATGATTATCTCCCACCGTAACTGTTGTGATACCCCCGGTGCCACGACCAACGCCCTGTACCACATGTATGCTCTTTCGATAGTGTTCATCCGCGCCTCGTACATCAAGGACGTAGATCTACTGTGAGGGAAATGATGATGCAGAGAAAATAAAATGAAGATGAACAAACGCATTAAGAATCTACATACTGCCTTGAAGAAAGAAATAATGCTTCAATTTTTTTGTAAATTGACGAAATATGTAAGATTTCAGGAAAAAAAGGAAATAGAAATAATATATAAGGTAAAGTAATAGCCAAAAAATCGGATGTGACAGGGAATAAAGAATGTGAAGAATGTTCATGTAAAATGATGTATGCCCAGAAGCACAAGAATGTCAGAAATTTATGTCTTGTTATTGTAATTCTATCATGGAGGTCTTATACACATTATTTGTAAAGTATGACATACTAGAACATTTCATTCATCAGTCAAAAACGATCATTAGATATCTATTTGTAATTACCGAGAACCAGTTTCTGTGAAAGTCCCGGTGTTACCCAAGTCTTTACTGATGGCTCCTGCTGGTCACGGCTGCGGTACTTATGTTAGCAGTAGCAGGAAATGCAGGTTCCTTTAGCGTGAGAAATGCTTTCACGAGACTACAGCCACTCGTTTAGCCTCGCGAAAGGTAACTTTTCACACCCAGTGTAACCTTGAGCAGGTAGTCTGGTACAACCGGTCTTTTCATTCTATATAAATATATTTGTAATCATTTATTTGCTGTTTATTTATTGTTGATCTATTGAACTCGTACAAGTCATATTGCTGCTTATGTTCGCGTCGTTTTAATCAAATGTGACTCATTGTTTTACTGTATGTGTCATCCATTCGACGAAAACAGAAACATCCTCCCTTACGTTGCCGTCAAAGCGAAGGCTCAGACAACTGGAGTCAGGTTTGTGTGAGTAGAGGCAAAGAGTTTGTTGACTCGGGCGCTGCTGGCTCCGTAAGACAAAGAAAGCAACGTCCAGAAGAAATGTTTGTCGAAGTACGAGATGGTTCGAGGATGTCTGGAGGGATACAGCTGAGGAAGACTGTGGCTTGAGGGATGTGGCTGAGACTGTGTGGGTGAAGGGGTATGACTGACAGTGTGCGTGGGTGAAGGGGTATGGCTAAGACACTGTGTGGGTGAAGGGATATGGCTGAATCAATGTGGAGGTGAAGGGGTATGGCTGAGGTAGTGTGGAGGTGAAGGGGTATGGCTGAGGCAATGTGGGGGGAAGGAATAGTACTGCAATAAGGTATGGCTGAGAGGATAAAGCTGAGTGAGACTGTACCACGTGAACGTGAGGGACTGCGTTCACCACACCACCACCAGTTTCCCAGATGCAGGACGACCTGATGATGATATATATTTGACTCATTGATCTGGGAGTGGCTTAGGTTACGGGAGATATCGAGGTCACAGCGGTCACTGGCTATAAGCGATGTTTTGACGTGAATCTATATGATTTTCATATCATCAACGTCTTTAATCGTAAGAGTTCAGACATTAGTGCAGCGGACCGGAGTGGGGGGGGGGGGGGGGGGGACGTTGGGAGGGGAGGGGGGGACACCACTTGAGGGGCCCTCGTGTGGCACTTGTTGGCCAGGGCACCGGAACCACTCCCAAGAGGCACTCAGGTGGTAGGAACAATAGAGAGACGCAGCGTTACTAGGCAGACGTCCACGAGGTAGATACTTGAGATGTATATACACCTGGCAGGTACATCATAGATACAGGGTGAGCCAAAACTCACTCTGCACCTAAACTATAAACGATAGAACCGCCTCATTATTCGTATGATAATCATAACAACTTACCAACGTGACTTTTGACACGTACGGTGACCGACCTCCCGCTTCTCCCCTCCTCCTCCCCTCCTCCTCCCTCTCCCTTCCTTCCTCCCCTCCTCCCTCGCCCCTCCTCCCTCCTTCCCTCCTCACACTTCAGTGTGTCTGTGAAGGTAAATGTGTCCTGATGCTAACAAGTATTAATGTGAAAATGGTTCTCGTGGCTTGAGGCTGGAGTGTTTTGTGTGGAGCAGGTGTTACGTAGTGCAGACCAATATACAGACGAAGTGTAACACATGTCTGCTGAGAAGTATCCCGACACTGCCGTACCACATGACAACGTAGTGCCGTGGTTAACTGACAAGTGTCGTGAAACTGGAATAGTTGTACACGCGCCGAGATCCGGCCGGCCGGCAGTAGTAACAGACGAAAACATACAGATATATCGGATCACATAATACAAAGCCCGATAAAGTACGTTCATAAATTGGCACAGCAGACGGGCGTGTGGTATAGCAGGACACGTAGTGCTGAAGAAGCAGTTGTACCTGCATCACTACAAGACAACACCAGTGTAAGAAGTGAAGGAAAAGCACAACATCAAGCGTGTTGAATATTGTAGAGACTTTATCACTGCCAAAGGAGAGGATATTCTGGACGTCACAACCGATGAGGCGGGGTTTCATTGATCATGTCGGCACGCAAAGTAGCTGCGTTTGGTCGGCGAGTAATGCACACGAGATCAAGGAAGGAGACACCATTACATGATCAGAAGGTTGGTGTGTGGTGCACCATATCACGAAAGCGGATAATCGGCCCCAAAGTGTTTAGTGACGTAATCATCTCGGAACGTTATTGTGAACTGATTCTTTACCTCTTCACTGGACGTTTATATGAAGAGAAAATGCACGTGGCTTCTCCCACCAGGACGGGGCTACGGCACACACTACTCGAGTTTCCAAGAACCTACTGCGGGATGTGTTCGGGGACAGAATAGTTTCAAGGGACTTTTGAGCACCATCGTCGCCAGATCTTACATTCCTGAATAATATCTGTGGGGAGCAATGTAAGGCACAACTTACAAAGACAATCCTCACATACAACTTAAACTGACGGAAGCCATCGTAGATCTCACCAGGTACAACTCTCCGACTGATATGTCGCGTGTCTTTGCAAACAAGATAAGACGTGTAGATGCTTGTCTACAGGCACGTCGGTGTCATTTACAACATTTGTCGTAAGTTTTGTAACTCGTGTAAGTATGGGAAATGTATTTGTATTAATGTACAAAGACTTCCTGAATCTACTCATAGTCTGCGGTATGTGCACAGTGACTTTTGGCTCACTCTGTATTTCATGGTAACTTTTGGCTCACCCTGTACTTCATGGTACCTTGAGGCACTTTGGAGGTTCTTGCCATGTCCTTGAGGTACATTGCAGATTCTAGACAAATACCTGGCCATTACTAGAGTGACGAGAGGCCCTTAGAATAGCTAGATGCTCATTGTTGGTTAACGTGAGAGACTCTAATGGAGCATTTGATAGAGGCACTAACGGAAGAATTTCGAGAGATACTAAAGGAGGACTTATTAGAGACACACTAATTAGGCACTTACTACAGGACACTAATGGAGCATTTACTAGAGTGACTATAGGCTGACTTATGAGAGACACACTTATGTAACTTTTACTAGAGAGACAGTAATGGTCCATTTACTTGAGAGACACTACTGGAGCACTTACCAGAGAAAGACACTCATATTTGTACTTTGTTGACATAATTAGGCTATAGTTGAGATAGTGAGGTTGTAGTAGCGTGATAATGTCTCATTTCGGAGACTAGTGTGATGTTTTTAGTGAGAAATTTCGTGACACTTGATGCTGAAACAAACAAGAAGCTACTGGAGAAGCACTCTCGTGGCAACGTTTGAGATACACTTAAATGTTTTACTGAGTCATTCATATTGTTACCTGGGAGGCATTCACAGAGAATTTGCAGATTTTCTGGAGAAACAATCAAATGGGAATATTACTGAACACAACCATATGCTCTTTATACTAACACCGAAAGATCATGCGACGTAAGTATTGACAGAGGAGGCCATATCCACATTCAGATGACGTAATATCAGTGAAAGTGTAGCGTAAAGACACAGCAACAACTGCCATCACTAGTCCCTAGTGTAGCAGCACCGGTACGTAGCGTTGATGGTGGCGTAAGGAAACAAGTGTATCCTGGGGGTGTATTGATCGGGTGAACACAGTGCTGGAATGCGGTCGGAGCAGTACAGCGTCCCAAGTGCACTAAAACTCGCCAGGAACCGCGGGTATGTGGTGGTGGACCGTCTACCTAGGGAAGTAAACTTCACTTAATCACTCATTAAGGAAGCTTTCAGGAACTCCACATCATGTTCTGCTCTGCTAAAGATGCTCTCAGGAACTCTACATCACGTATGTGCTTATTTTAGATGCTTTTATTAACTCTGCATCACGTTATGCCTTATTGGAAAACGTTTTAGTAACTCTACTTCACGATTTGCTTTATTAGAGAGTGTTTTTAGAACAGTGCATCAAGTATTATCTTACCTGAAGAGCTTTTAGCAGCTCTGCACCTTTGACATTATTGATTAGAGAAGCTTTTAGCAACCCTACTTCAGTTATTAATTTCCTGGGAAAGATGTTAGTGGCTTTATAACACATATTACTTTACTGGGAAAACTATTATCAATTCTACATCTCATCTTATTTTATTTGAGAAGCTTTCGTAAAGTCTGCATTACGTATCATCGTACTGAAAAGTGTACGAGAAATTAGCGTAATGCTTTACCTGATAATCTGTCAGAAACTCTGCATCACATGTCACTCTATTAAAGACTTTTCCAGGAACTCTGCAACGCGTAAATCTTTATTAGAGCTTTCAGTGATTATGTTTCACGTATTACTTTACTAGAAAGTTTCCAAGAACAATAAATAGTTTCACTGAAGACACATTCAGAACATACCTCTTTATCAGAAAAGTCTTAAAGAACACTTTATTATAATACTGGAAAACCTTTCAAGAGTTCCACATCACGAACTTCTTCATTAGAAAAACCTTTCAGAACACCACATCGCATTATTGGAAAAACTTTTGGGAACTTTCTATCTCGTATTAGTATGTTGGAAAGCTGCCTCTCACATCACTTTATTTACGTATACATGCTTTCAGGAACGCTACTTAGTGCTTTATTACACAATCTTTCAGTAACTGTGCTGCACGCAGCACTTTATAAAGAAGAACTTCCAGGACCACTTTGTAATGTTGCACAGTACAAGTACAGTACAAGACAAAGCTTTTGTTGCTCCGCTTCAGAGATCACTCTACACAATGCTCAGGTTTCAGGAACTTTACATAATGCTCTGCTGGGAGCTTTTCAGGAACCTCGTTAAACGCAGAACTTTGTCAAAAAGCAAAAGCTCCCGGGGATATAATGCCATGTTTATTCCAACGTAAATGTAATAGAGGCATTATAGTTGATTACTGAATTTCAACAGCAAAGTCGCAGACGCTTAGAATGGAATTAGAGTCGTTTGTTCTGAAACTATGGTGTCATACGAGCCCTGGTTATATTGCATTTATGTGGAAAAGGATATACGTGTATGCTATACCCGTCATAGTTTTTGGCGCACATGTATGTGATTATATAGTAATGACAAATGTATCTACACACAACGATTTTGTTATTAACAAAGTGTATTTAAAGAGGAAATCATGACTCTCATGTCTACACCTATTTCCGAGCGCTGCGTTGTCATATGTAACATTAATCTCCCAGAGAAAAAGGCTGACATCTTCAACGGCAGAAAGGTCGGAGTGCCAGGTGTAGCCTGAACACATTATTTATAGCTGCATTAATACGTCTCACTCCAAAAATATTTGGTATTGGCTTATTTTTTGCCAATAAACCCGCCAGCTGTCGGTGTCAGGCGGTGTAACCAATAGAGGCCAGGCCATAGACTCGTCGGTGGATGAAAAGGTATTCCAAGAACGTCAGTATAAAAGCGTTAGCTGCTGCCAACTGTTATCCTCGTAGCTTGACGTTCTGCCACAGTTTTGTATAGGTTAGGTCATCTCATGGTCAATATTCTCTCACTGTGTTGAGAACATCAAGTTGACCTTCTCTCATGGTAGAATCTTGTCGTGGGTACGCGTACGTTGGTCCTGTTTCTTCTCTATCTGTTGTTTGCAGTTCTCTTACGTTACTTCTCTCTCTTCACCTATGTTTCTTTCATCTCTTCTTTCTCGCTCTCCTTACGAAATATATTATCATTACTATTATTATCATTTTCATTATTCTTGTTATCATTTTTATTAGTATTATTGTTAGTATTATTATGATTATTATTATTATCATTATCATTATTATCATTATTATTATCATCATTATCATTATCATTATTATCATTATAATTACTATTATTAGTATTATCATTATTACTATTATTGTTATTATTAATATTATATAATCATTATCATCATTATCATTATTATTATTATTATTATTATTATTATTATTATTATTATTATCATTATCATTATTATTATTACCATTACTATCATTATCATTATTATTACTATTATTGTTATCATCATCATTATTATTATTGTCATCATCATGATCATTATTATTATTGCTATTATTATTATCATCATTACAATTATTATTATCATTATTATTATTATTATTATTATTATTATTATTATTATTATCATTATTATTATTATCATTATCATTATTATTATTATTATTATCATTATTATCATTGTTATTATTATAATCATTATTATCATTTTATTACTATTACTATTATCTAATATTATACTTGATCACCGTTACCTGCGTCAGCAAGGTAGCGCCAGGAAAAGAGGAAAAAAGGCCACATACGTTCCCACTCAGTCTCTAACTGTCATGTGTAATTCACTGAAACCACAGCTCCCTTTCCACATCCAGGCCCCACAGAATTTTCCATGATTTAACCCAGACTTGTTATATACCCTGATTCAGTCCACTGACAGTACGTCGACCCCGGTATACCACATATTTCCAATCTACTCTATTCTTTGCACGCCTTTCAGCCGCCTGATGTTCAGGCACTGATTGCTCAAAATCTTTTTCACTCTAATCTGGTCCGCCGCTTCTCCTTGTTCCCTCCACCTCTGGCATATATACCCTTTTTGTTAATCTTTCCTCACTTATTCTCTCCATATGTCAAAACCATTTCGACATACCCTCTTATGCTCTTTCTATTTCTACACATGTTTTACCCTTTCATTACGATCAAACCGCCTCACACCACATATTCTGCTCAAACATTTCATTTCCAACACATCCACCCTCCATACAACCTTATCTATAGCCCATGCCTCGCTACCAAATAGTATTGTTGGAACTAGTATATATATGTATATATATATATATATATATATATATATATATATATATATATATATATATATATACAAAGTATAATGAATATAATATATATATATATATATATATATATATATATATATATATATATATATATATATATATATATATATATATATATATATATATATATATATATATATACATATATATAAATATATATATATATATATGTATATATATATATATATATATATATATATATATATATTTTTTCTTTATTTCTTTTTTGCTTTATCGCTGTCTCCCGCGTTTACGAGGTAGCGCAAGGAAACAGACGAAAGGAATGGCCCAACCCACCCCCATACACTTGTATATACATACATCCACACACGCAAACATACATACCTACACAGCTTTCCATGGTTCACCCCAGACGCTTCACATGCCCTGATTCAATCCACTGACAGCACGTCAACCCCGGTATACCACATCGATCCAATTCACTCTATTCCTTGCCCTCCTTTCACCCCCTGCATGTTCAGGCCCCGATCACACAAAATCTTTTTCACTCCATCTTTCCACCTCCAATTTGGTCTCCCACTTCTCGTTCCCTCCACCTCCGACACATATATCCTCTTGGTCAATCTTTCCTCACTCATTCTCTCCATGTGCCCAAACCATTTCAAAACACCCTCTTCTGCTCTCTCAACCACGCTCTTTTTATTTCCACACATCTCTCTTACCCTTACGTTACTTACTCGATCAAACCACCTCACACCACACATTGTCCTCAAACATGTTTCCAGCACATCCATCCTCCTGCGCACAACTCTATCCATAGCCCACGCCTTGCAACCATACAACATTGTTGGAACCACTATTCCTTCAAACATATCCATTTTTCCTTTCCGAGATAATGTTCTCGACTTCCACACATTCTTCAAGGCTCCCAGGATTTTCGCCCCCTCTCCCACCCTATGATCTACTTCCGCTTCCATATATATATATATATATATATATATATATATATATATATATATATATATATATATATACATATATATATATATATATATTCCTATGAGTCCACGGGTAAAATGAAACACGAAAATTTCCCAAGCGCACTTTCGTGTAATATTCATATCATCAAGGGAGATGCAAGAGAGAAATATAACAGTCAGTTGATGTACATCGAGAAGACGAGGCTAGGACGCCATTTGGTAAACATATATATATATATATATATATATATATATATATATATATATATATATATATATATATATATATATATATATATATATTTTTTTTTTTTTTTTTTGCTTTGTCGCTGTCTCCCGCGTTTGCGAGGTAGCGCAAGGAAACAGACGAAAGAAATGGCACAACCCACCCCCATACACATGCCTTGATTCAATCCACTGACAGCACGTCAACCCCGGTATACCACATCGATCCAATTCACTGTATTCCTTGCCCGCCTTTCACCCTCCTGCATGTTCAGGCTCCGATCACTCAAAATCTTTTTCATTTCATCTTTCCACCTCCAATTTGGTCTCCCACTTCTCCTCGTTCCCTCCACCTCCGACACATATATCCTCTTGGTCAATCTTTCCTCACTCATTCTCTCCATGTGCCCAAACCATTTCAAAACACCCTCTTCTGCACTCTCAACCACGCTCTTCTTATTTCCACACATCTCTCTTACCCTAACATTACTTACTCGATCAAACCACCTCACACCACATATTTTCCTCAAACATCTCTTTTCCAGCACATCCACCTTCCTGCACACTACTCTATCCAAAGCCCACGCCTCGCAACCATACAACATTGTTGGAACCACTATTCCTTCAAACATACCCATTTTTGCTTTCGGAGATAATGTTCTCGACTTCCACACATTCTTCAAGGCTCCCAGAATTTTCGCCCCCTCCCCCACCCTATGATTCACTTCCGCTTCCATGGTTCCATCCGCTGCCAGATCCACTCCCAGATATCTAAAACACTTAACTTCCTCCTGTTTTTCTCCATTCAAACTTACCTCCCAATTGACTTGACTATCAACCCCACTGTACCTAATAACCTTGCTCTTATTCACATTTACTCTTAACTTTCTTTTTTCACACACTTTACCAAACTCAGTCCCCAGCTTCTGCAGTTTCTCACATGAATCAGCCACCAGCGCTCTATCAATATATATATATATATATATATATATATATATATATATATATATATATATTATTATTATTATTATTTTTTATACTTAATCGTCATTTCTCAGGTTAGTGAGTAGCGCCAGGAACAGACAAAGGGTTATCCATTTTCTACCTGCTATGTGTAACACACCGGAACCAGTGCTCCTCTTCACAAGCAGGCCCAGAGACCTTCCATAATTTCCTCCGAACGCTTCACTTGACCTGGTTCGGTTCATTGACTATTCCAAGCCCTGTAAACCATATCATTCCAATTTACTCTGTACCGTGCACGCTTTTCACCCTCCTACATGTTCAGGCCCCGATCACTTAAAATAATTTTTTTCTTTTACTTCGCATATCCATATTCAATTTGGGCTACCCATTCATTTTGTTCCCTCCACTTCTGACCCACATATACTCTTCAACCTCTCTTCACTCATTTCCTCTATATGTTCAAACCATTTCAGTACACTCTCTTCAACTCTTTCAACCACATTTGTTCTCATTATCACACTTCTCTCTTACCCTTTTATCATTTACTTGATCAAAGCGCCTCACACTACATGATGTTCTCAGACATTTGATTTCCAGCTCTTTCGTCCTTGGCAACACATCCTGTCTATAACCAATGCCTTGCGTCCATATATCATTGTTGGAGCTATCATACCTTTAAACAAACCCATTTTTGCACTCTCAAATAATGACCCCCTTCTTTCCACACATTTCTTAGAGCTCCCAGAGCCTTTTCCCCTCCCCCATCCAATGAATAATTTCCGCTTCCATGGTTCCATTCGCCAACATGTTCACGCCCAGGTATCTGGAACACTTCACTTCCCCCAGTTTTTCCCGTCAAACTCACACCCCAACTAACCTGTCCCTGACTCACAATTTCCTCCTCTCACAAACTCTTCACAGCTCAATCACCAACTTGTGCACTTTCTCGTTCGAATCTGCCCCAGTTCTGTTTCATCACTGAACAACAACTGACTCACTTCATAAGCTCACTCATCTCCTACAGACTAAAAACTCGCCCCTCTCTCCAAGACTCGCATTTGTCTCCTTCACTGCCACATCCATAAACAAATTGAACACCCATGGAGGCATCTTATACCCCTGCCGCAGACCAACTTCATCTGAAACCACTCACTCTCCTCTCTTCCCACTCGTGCCTCTGCTTTACATCCTTGATAAAATCCTATTGATTCTAAGAGCTTCCCTCCAACACCACAGATATCCTTAAGACCTTCCACAAGGCATCTCCATCAACCCTATCATATGCTTTCTCTATATTCACAAATGCCACTTAAACTCCATCCGTTTCTTTAAGTATTTCTCACATATATTCTTTCAAGCAAGAAACTGTTCCATGTAACCTTTATCACTATTCACACTGTTCTTCCCCAGTCTGATGCTCTGTACATGCTTTCACCCTTTCAATCACTGCTTTCCCATACAACTTAATTAGGTATGCACAACAAACCTACAATCTGTAGTTTGAACACTCACCTTTATTAACCTTGCCTTTATGCACTGGCACTGCAAACACATTCCGCTAATCCTTAGGCACCTCAGTATGATCAATACATATACATATTCTCTCTATATTTCAATTAAGACATGGCCTTGATGTGGACTTTTGTCCGCGACTGGCGCCTTCAACATAAAAATGTAATCATTCAACGTCACATTCACTACAAATTCAACTGCTATACCAGCCACTCCCGCTCGGTTTCCATATCTCATCTTACGCAAGGCTTACACCACCTCTTCTCTCTTCACCAAACCACTCTCTATGAAACTTTCACTTCACATACCACCGAACCAAACACCCTGACGTCAAACACATTTAGCAGTTCTTCAAAATATCCATTCCATCTCCTCACTTTATCAATAACTGTTATCATTTCCACCTTGCTTGTTTTTGCACATAATTTACTTCTTTCCAGAACTTAGTATTCTCCCGAAAGTTTACTTGTACTCGCTCACTCTCACCCTCATTTAACCTCTGCACTTTCCTCTTTATGTATATATATATATATATATATATATATATATATATATATATATATATATATATATATATATATATATATATATATATATATATATATATATATATATATATATATATATATATATATATATATATATATATATAGGGGAAACAGAAGAAGGAGTCACGTGGGGAGTGCTCATCCTCCTCGAAGGCTCAGTTTGGGTTGTCTAAGTGTGTGTGGATGTAACCAAGATGAGAAAAAAGGAGAGATAGGCAGTATGTTTGAGGAAAGGAACCTGGATGTTTTGGCTCTGAGTGAAATGAAGCTCAAGGGTAAAGGGGAAGAGTGGTTTGGTAATGTCTTTGGAGTAAAGTCAGGGGTTAGTGAGGGGACAAGAGCAAGGGAAGGAGTAGCACTACTCCTGAAACAGGAGTGGTGGGAGTATGTGATAGAGTGTAAGAAAGTAAACTCTAAATTGATATGGATAAAACTGAAAGCTGATGGAGAGAGATGGGGGATTATTGGTGCATATGCACCTGGGCATGAGGAGAAAGGTCATGAGAGGCAAGTGTTTTGGGAGCAGCTGAGTGAGTGTGTTAGTAGTTTTGATGCACGAGACCGGGTTACAGTGATGGGTGATTTGAATGCAAAGGTGAGTAATGTGGGAATTATTAGTGTACATGGGGTGTTCAGTGTTATAAATGGAAATGGTGAAGAGCTTATAGATTTAAGCGCTGAAAAATGACTGGTGATTGGGAATATCTGGTTTAAAAAGAGAGATATACATAAGTATACGTATGTAAGTAGGAGAGATGGCCAGAGAGCGTTATTGGACTCCGTGTTAATTGACAGGCGCGCGAAAGAGAGACTTTTGGATGTTAATGTGGTGAGAGGTGCAACTGGAGGGATGTCAGATCATTATCTTGTGGAGCCGAAAGTGAAGATTTGTAGGGGTTTGCAGAAAAAAGAGAGAATGTTGGCGTGAAAAGAGGGGTGAGGTTAAGTGAGCTTGGGAAGGAGACTTGTGTGAGTAAGTACCAGGAGAGACTGAGTACAGAATGGAAAAAGGTGAGAACAAAGGAGGTAAGGGGAGTGGAGGAGGAATGGGATGTATTTAGGGAAGCAGTGATGGCTTGAGCAAAAGATGCTTGTGGCATGAGAAGCGTGGGAGGTGGGCAGATTAGAAAGGGCAGTGATTGGTGGAATGAAGAAGTGAGAGTATCAGTGAAAGAGAAGAGAGAGGCATTTGGACGATTTTTGCAGGAAATAATGCAAATGAGTGGGAGATGTATAAAAGAAAGAGGCAGGAGGTCAAGAGAAAGGTGCAAGCGGTGAAAAAGAGGGAAATGAGAGTTGACGTGAGAGAGTATCAGTAAATTTTAGGGAGAATAAAAAGATGTTTTGGAAGGAGGTAAACAAAGTGCGTAAGACGAGGGAACAAACGGGAGCTTCAGTGAAGGGGGCTAATGGGGAGGTGATAACAAGTAGTGGTGGTGTGAGGAGATGGAGTGAGTATTTTGAAGGTTTGTTGAATGTGTTTGATGATAGAGTGGCAGATATAGGATGTTTTGGTCGAGGTGGTGTGCAAAGTGAGAGGAAAGCTTTGCGGAGGATGAAAGCCGGCAAGGCAACGGGTTTGGATGGTATTGCAGTGAAATCTATTAAAAAAGGGGGTGACTGTATTGTTGACTGGTTGGTAAGGCTATTTGAGGTATGTATGACTCATGGTGAGGTGCCTGAGGATTGGCGGAATGCTTCCATAGTGACATTGTACAAAGGCAAAGGGGATAAAAATGAGTGCTCAAATTACAGAGGTATAAGTTTGTTGAGTATTCCTGGGAAATTATATGGGAGGGTATTGATTGACAGGGTTAAGGGATGTACAGAGCATAAGATTGGAGAAGAGCAGTGTGGTTTCAGAAGTGCTGGAGAATGTGTGGATCAGGTGTTTGCTTTGAAGTATGTATGTGAGAAATACTTAGTAAAGCAAATGGATTTGTATGTAGCATTTATGGATCTGGAGAAGGCATATGATAGAGTTGATAGAGATGCTCTGTGGAAGATATTAAGAATATATGGTGTGGGAAGCAGGTTGTTAGAAGCAGTGAAAAGTTTTTATCGAGGATGTAAGGCATGTGTACGTGTAGGAAGAGAGGAAAGTGATTGGTTCTCAGTGAATGTTGGTTTGCGCCAAGGGTGTGTGATGTCTCCATGGTTATTTAATTTGTTTATGGATGGGGTTATTAGGGAGGGGAATGCGAGTTTTGGAAAGAGGGGCAAGTATGAAGTCTGTTGTGGATGAGAGAGCTTGGGAAGTGAGTCAGTTGTTGTTCGCTGGTGATATAGCGCTGGTGGTTGATTCATGTGAGAAACTGCAGAAGCTGATGACTGAGTTTGGTAAAGTGTGTGAAAGAAGAAAGCTGAGAATAAATGTGAATAAGAGCAAGGTTATTAGGTACAGTAGGGTTGAGGGACAAGTCAACTGGGAGTTGCGTTTCAATGGAGAAAAACTGGAGGAAGTAAAGTGTTTTAGATATCTGGGAGTGGATTTGGCAGCGGATGGAACCATGGAAGCGGAAGTGAATCACAGGGTGTGGGAGGGGGCGAAAATTCTGGGAGCCTTGAAGAATGTGTGGAAGTCGAGAACATTATCTCGGAAAGCAAAAATGGGTATATTTGAAGGAATAGTGGTTCCAACAATGTTATATGGTTGCGAGGCGTGGGCTATGGATGGAGTTGTGCGGAGGAGGGTGGATGTGCTGGAAATGAAATGCTTGAGGAAAATATGTGGTGCGAGTTGTTTTGATCGAGTAAGTAATAATTGGGTCAGAGAGATGTGTGGAAATAAAAAGAGTGTGGTTGAGAGAGCAGAGGAGGGTGTTTTGAAATGGTTTGGTCATATGAAGAGAATGAGTGAGGAAAGATTGACAAAGAGGATATATGTGTCGGAGATGGAGGGAAGGAGAAGTGGGAGACCAAATTGAAGGTGGAAAGATGAAGTGAAAAAGATTTTGAGTGATCGGGGCCTGAACATGCAGGAGGGTGAAAGGCGTGCAAGGAATAGAGTGAATTGGAACGATGTGGTATACCGGGGTCGACATGCTGTCAATGGATTGAACCAGGGCATGTGAAGCGTGTGGGGTAAAGCATGGAAAGCTCTGTGGGGCCTGGATGTGGAAAGGGAGCTGTGGTTTCGGTGCATTATTGTATGACAGCTAGAGACTGAGTGTGAACGAATGTGGCCTTTAATGTCTTTTCCTAGCGCTACCTCGCACACATGAGGGGGGAGGGGGTTGCTAATTCAAGTGTGGCGAGGTGGTGATGTGAATGAATAAAGGCAGACAGTATGAATTATGTACATGTGTATACATGTATTTGTCTGTCTGTGTATATATATATATATATATATATATATATATATATATATATATATATATATATATATATATATATATATATATATATATATATATATATATATATATATATATATATTTATTTATTCATCTATTTTGCTTTGTCGCTGTCTCCCGCGTTTGCGAGGTAGCGCAAGGAAACAGACGAAAGAAATGGCCCAACCCACCCCCATACACATGTATATACATACACGTCCACACACGCAAATATACATACCTATACATCTCAATGTGCACATATATATACAGACACAGACACATACATATAAACCCATGTACACAATTCACACTGTCTGCCTTTATTCATTCCCATCACCACCTCGCCACACATGGAATACCATCCCCCTCTCCCCTCATGTGTGCGAGGTAGCGCTAGGAAAAGACAACAAAGACCCCATTCGTTCACACTCAGTCTCTAGCTGTCATGCAATAATGCCCGAAACTACAGCTCCCTTTCCACATCCAGGCCCCACACAACTTTCCCCAGACGCTTCACATGCCCTGATTCAATCCAATGACAGCACGTCAACCCCGGTATACCACATCGATCCAATTCACTCTATTCCTTGCCCGCCTTTCACCCTCCTGCATGTTCAGGATCCGATCACTCAAAATCTTTTTCACTCCATCTCTCCACCTCCAATTTGGTTTCCCACTTCTCCTCGTTTCCTCCACCTCCGACACATATATCCTCTTGATCAATCTTTCCTCACTTATTCTCTCCATGTGCCCAAACCATTTCAAAACACACTCTTCTGCTCTCTCAGCCACGCTCTTTTTATTTCCACACATCTCGCTTACCCTTACATTACTTATTCGATGAAACCACCTCACACCACATATTGTCCTCAAACATCTCATTTCCAGCACATCCACCCTCCTGCGCACAACTCTATCCATAGCCCAAGCTTCGCAACCATACAACATTGTTGGAACTACTATTCCTTCAAACATACCCATTTTTGCTTTCCGAGATAATGTTCTCGACTTCCACACATTCTTCAAGGCTCCCAGGATGTTCGCTCCCTCCCCCACCCTATGATTCACTTCCGCTTCCATGGTTCCATCCGCTGCCAGATCCACTCCCAGATATCTAAAACACTTTACTTCCTCCAGTTTTTCTCCATTCAAACTTACCTCCCAATTGACTTGACCCTCAACCCTACTCTACCTAATAACCTTGCTCTTATTCACATTTACTCTTAACTTTCTTCTTTCACACACACTTTACCAAACTCAGTCACCAGCTTTTGCAGTTTCTTACATGAATTAGCCACCAGCGCTGTATCATCAGCGAACAATAACTGATTCATTTCCCAAGCTCTCTCATCCACAACAGACTTCATACTTGCCCCTCTTTCCAAAACTCTTGCATTCACCTACCCAACAACCCCATCCATAAACAAATTAAACAGCCATGGAGACATCACACACCCCTGCCGCAAACCTACATTCCCAGAGAGCCAATCAGTTTCCTCTCTTCTTACACGTACACATGCCTTACACCCTCGATAAAAACTTTTCACTGCTTCTAACAATTTGCCTCCCACACCATATATTCTTAATACCTTCCACAGAGCATCTCTATCAACTCTATCATATGCCTTCTCCAGATCCATAAATGCTACATACAAATCCATTTGCTTTTCTAAGTATTTCTCACATACATTCTTCAAAGCAAACATCTGATCCACACATCCTCTACCACTTCTGAAACCACACTGCTCTTCCCCAATCTGATGCTTTGTACATGCCTTCACCCTCTCAATCAATACCCTCCCGTATAATTTACCAGGAACACTCAGCAAACTTATACCTCTGTAATTTGAGCACTCACTCTTATCCCCTTTGCCTTTGTACAGTGGCACTATGCACGCATTCCGCCAATCCTCAGGCACCTCACCATGAGTCATACATACATTAAATAACCTTACCAACCAGTCAACAATACAGTCACCCCCTTTTTTAATAGATTCCACTGCAATACCATCCAAACCTGCTGCCTTGCCGGCTTTCATCTTCCGCAAAGCTTTTACTACCTCTTCTCTGTTTACCAAATCATTTTCCCTAACCCTCTCACTTTGCACACCACCTCGACCAAAACACCCTATATCTGCCACTCTATCATCAAACACATTCAACAAACCTTCAAAATACTCACTCCATCTCCTTCTCACATCACCACTACTTGTTATCACCTCACCATTAGCGCCCTTCACTGAAGTTTCCATTTTCTCCCTTGTCTTACGCACTTTATTTACCTCCTTCCAGAACATCTTTTTATTCTCCCTAAAATCTAATGATACTCTCTCACCCCAACTCTCATTTGCCCTCTTTTTCACCTCTTGCACCTTTCTTTTGACCTCCTGTCTCTTTCTTTTATACATCTCCCACTCAATTGCATTTTTTCCCTGAAAAAATCGTCCAAATGACTCTCTCTTCTCTTTCACTAATAATCATACTTCTTCATCCCACCACTCACTACCCTTTCTAATCAACCCACCTCCCACGCTTCTCATGCCACAAGCATCTTTTGCGCACTCCATCACTGATTCCCTAAATACATATCATTCCTCCCCCACTCCCCTTATTTCCATTGTTCTCACCTTTTTCCATTCTGTACTCAGTCCCTCATGGTACTTCCTCACACAAGTCTCCTTCCCAAGCTCACTTACTCTCACCACCCTCTTCACCCCAATATTCATTCCTCTTTTCTGAAAATCCATAGAAATCTTCACCTTAGCCTCCACAAGATAATGATCAGACATCCCTCCAGTTGCACCTCTCAGCACATTAACATCCAAAAGTCTCTCTTTATCGAGGATGTAAGGCATGTGTACGTGTAGGAAGAGAGGAAAGTGATTGGTTCTCATTGAATGTAGGTTTGCGGCAGGCGTGTGTGATGTCTCCATGGTTGTTTAATTTGTTTATGGATGGGGTTGTTAGGGAGGTGAATGCAAGAGTTTTGGAAAGAGGCCAAGTATGAAGTCTGTTGTGGATGAGAGAGCTTGGGAAGTGAATCAGTTGTTGTTCGCTGATGATACAGCGCTGGTGGCTGATTCATGTGAGAAACTGCAGAAGCTGGTGACTGAGTTTGGTAAAAGTGTGAAAGAAGAAAGTTAAGAGTAAATGTGAATAGGAGCAAGGTTATTAGGTACAGTAGGGTTGAGGGTCAAGTCAATTGGGAGGTAAGTTTGAATGGAGAAAAACTGGAGGAAGTAAAGTGTTTTAGATACCTGGGAGTGGATCTGGCAGCGGATGGAACCATGGAAGCGGAAGTGGATCATAGGGTGGGGGAGGGGGCGAAAATCCTGGGAGCCTTGAAGAATGTGTGGAAGTCGAGAACATTATCTTGGAAAGCAAAAATGGGTATGTTTGAAGGAATAGTGGTTCCAAGAATGTTGTATGGTTGCGAGGCGTGGGCTATGGATAGAGTTGTGCGCAGGAGGATTGATGTGCTGGAAATGAGATGTTTGAGGACAATGTGTGGTGTGAGGTGGTTTGATCGAGTAAGTAACGTAAGGGTAAGAGAGATGTGTGGAAATAAAAAGAGCGTGGTTGAGAGAGCAGAAGAGGGTGTTTTGAAATGGTTTGGGCACATAGAGAGAATGAGTGAGGAAAGATTGACCAAGAGGATATATGTGTCGGAGGTGGAGGGAACGAGGAGAAGTGGGAGACCAAATTGGAGGTGGAAAGATGGAGTGAAAAAGATTTTGTGTGATCGGGGCCTGAACATGCAGGGGGTGAAAGGCGAGCAAGGAATAGAGTGAATTGGATCGATGTGGTATACCGGGGTTGACGTGCTGTTAGTGGATTGAATCAGGGCAGGTGAAGAGTCTGGGGTAAACCATGGAAAGCTGTGTAGGTATGTATATTTGCGTGTGTGGACGTATGTATATACATGTGTATGGGGGTGGGTTGGGCCATTTCTTTCGTCTGTTTCCTTGCGGTAGCTCGGAAACGTGGGAGACAGCGACAAAGCAAAAAAAAAAAAAAAAAAAAAAAATATATATATATATATATATATATATATATATATATATATATATATATATATATATATATATATATATATATATATATATAATATAATATATACATATATACATATATATATATATATATATATATATATATATATATATATATATATATATATATATATATATATATATATATATATATATATATTTATAATCTTCCCCTCTTATTTTTTTTTTAATTTTCCAAAGGAAGGAACAGAGAAGGGAGCCGGGTGAGGATGTTTCCTCAGAGGCCCAGTCTTCTGTTCTTAACGCTACCTCGCTGAGGTGGGAATTGCGAATAGTATGAAAGAAAAAAGAAATATATATATTTATATATATATATATATATATATATATATATATATTTTTTTTTTTTTTTCATACTATACGCCATATCCCGTATTAGCGAAGTAGCGATAAGAACAGAGGACCGAGCCTTTGAGGGAAATCCTCACTTGGCCCCCTTCTCTGTTCCTTCTTTTGGAAAATTATAAACGAGAGGGGAGGATTTCCAGCCACCCGCTCCCTCCCCTTTTAGTCTCCTTCTACGACATGCAGGGAATACGTGGGAAGTATTCTTTCTCCCCATCCCAGGGATATATATATATATATATATATATATATATATATATATATATATATATATATATATATATATATATATATATATATATATATATATAGAGAGAGAGAGAGAGAGAGAGAGAGAGAGAAAGATTTTCTCTAAAAGATCAACTTCCTTATATAGGGGCTTGAACAGGAATTCGAAATTAAGATTGGAACATCTGGTTTGGATGGTGAGCCTCCGCTCGTCTCAGGCCAGATCCTAACTTATCTGCCGTAAAGGCGTAAGGGCAGTTTTTCTTTGCCTTTGTGGGGGAGCTGAATTAGAAGTAATCTTCCTTAAAATGAGGCCGAACTTAACCAAACTTTGCCTAACTAGGCACAGCGTAAATGGCCACTTTAGTGAAGAACCTTTGAAAGCCAAAACTTTCGGTTGGTGCGAATATTATTTTCCTTTTTTTAAGCATAACAAATTAGGTTGAAGCAGGTCATTCTGCCATTCATTTATGAGCAACTCGTTTGCGTAGGTACTCACTCTCCTCGTAATGCCGTGTCTCCTCCGTCGATTCTGGTACTTACCTGCAAGATTCAAGAGAAAAAGGACATTAAGATTCATCATACAGTAAGGAATTGTAAATTGCTTCTCGAGGAATGTAAAGAAAGAGATATGAACATTTTGAACACAATCAGACAAAATGTGTTTATCTAATCTGTTGATCTGATGAAGGTGAAATTTGCTTTGATATTGTTGGCACGGCCTCTGCTGGCATCTCTCCAGACGTGGCTCTGTATAGTGTCCGTGGCCGGGGTATTGTGTGATGCATCTCCTGCCATAAGTTGGAATGTTACCAGCAAACTGTTGCCAGCCAGTACGTGTTACTTAACCTCCTAAGCCCGTCGATACGATACTTAACTTGCAAAGCACGTCGGTACGATACCTAAGCTTGCTAAGCACGACGGTACGATACCTAAGCTTGCTAAGCACGACGGTACGATACCTAAGCTTGCTAAGCACGACGGTACGATACCTACGCTTGCTAAGCACGACGGTACGATATCTAAGCTTGCTAAGCACGACGGTACGATACCTAAGCTTGCTAAGCACGACGGTACGATACCTAAGCTTGCTAAGCACGACGGTACGATACCTAAGCTTGTTAAGCACGTCGGTACGATATCTAAGCTTGCTAAGCACGTCGGTACGATATCTAAGCTTGCTAAGCACGACGGTACGATACGTAAGCTCGGCTGTTCCTGGCACTTAACCGCTTCCTTAAGGGTCAAGGTAAAGCTCATGCCACAGGTTATCGTACGTACGGTAGTGCTCTAGGAGATTAAGGCTATGAAGCTATGGCATGATGTGTGGAGATTAATCAGGAGGGAAAATGATTATATTATACTTTGTCGTGAATTATCGATAAAATCTTTGTAATATAAATATCATCCATCGGGACTGTCTTTCTGTTCTCTATCTCCAAACCTGATTTGCCTGGCGTGGACCATGTGAATATAAATCTCTGTACGTCATAAAACTATCACAAAGACTTAAATCTGAATAACTGAAGAAATTAAGGTAGTAATACGTAAAGCTCCAAATAACATAAAAGTACCTGAATAATATCGCTCATGATTATTTTGTATTTGTTATCGATTAATATCATTGGTTATAGGGAAACATTTAGTGTCTCTACAGACGATAATATGTTGCTGTATTTCATGCATTAGAGTTGGTCAGAATTCATCATGAAAATTAAGATTATGAGCTCTCAGTGTTATGTTATATAGAACCTTTTAAACTTTTAACTACATTATCGTACGTTATATCTTATATCAAAACACTTTTACTATATTGCTGTATTATAGTAAGTCTTACACTATAAATAAATTGTATCACCTCCATATGCATTGCTGCATGATAGTACTACTGTCTATATCTAATTCATAGTACCTCGTAGAATATATCATAGTAACTTATAGTCTATTAGTACATAAGTATATCTCTTGATCTATGACTACATTGTGACATCTCTCTCTTTCTTAATACATCCGTCATGATGTATCTATAGTATCTATTCGTCTATAACTACAATACAGAATCTCGTAATCTATAACAACATTACAGTATCTCTCAGTCTATAACTACATTATCGTAGCTTTGGTTATAACTACATTATATCTCTTAAACTACGGTTAAAGTATCTCTTAGTGTATAAGTATATTATAGTATCTCAGGCTATAACTACTTAATAGCATCTTTTTGTCTATAACTATATTCTAGTATAGCAGCCTATGACTACACAGTAGTACCTCTTAGTATGTACAGTACATTACCTTTAATCTATATTTACAATATAGTATCTCTGTTAATAACTACAGTTTAGTACATCTTATTCTATAAGTACATTTAAGTACTTATCATAACGTAACTGCACTATATGATCTCTTAGTTCATAACCACCATACACTATCCTAAATACACTTATCACCCTTTACCTCAAAACTACATCACTTAGCTCGTAACTACATTGTAGCATTGTTCAGCTCATAACTGTCTTATAGCTCCAAGCTTCAGCGTGCCCCTCCCAGCTCATAATGATAGTAAAGTCCATCATTGCACATAACTCTAGTGTACGTAAGACGTCACAGCTCGTCATAACTGCAGTACAGTACATCACATTTAACAGTTATAACACAGCACCTTGCAGCTCATAGCTGCGTTATCGCCCTCACTGCTCATGAATACAAAAAGTCCCTCACATCCCATAACTACGATATAGCCCATAACTATAGTTCCATAACTATGAGGTAGGCCTTCACAACTTATAACTACAATGGTCACTCACAGCTCATGACTTCTATATGAATGGCTCCCCCTTAACTTACATAAGTTGCTCACAACCCATAATAACTGGTTATGCATAAGTTGGGTGGTTCTGTGTCCCAAGAACTAATGAAATTATTGTTAGTAGAGAGTACCTGCATGCATACTTATATGTAATATATCTTAATGGATGAGATGTATGTGAAACGCGTTATTATGTAAAAACATGCTTTCTGTATTGTCGCATCTCCTGTATTATCCATCAGAACATGCTTGGTGGGAAGACTTATGTATTCTAGAGGAAAACACATCTTGTGTCGCCCCGTATTTCAGGAGTTATTACATTTCAGTATTGTTTGTTTTAGAAGCTAAAACAATCAATGCAGAAATTTTGAGGTTACATTCTTCTACCTCTTCCTGCTGGTTCTCTGCAAGATCTTAAAGTCCTTTCATTTCTTGTATTTTTGAAGACTACACATTTCTTGTGCTGCTTTTATTTTCCAACACTAACTCCTGCCCCTGTATACAGTTGTAGCTTAGAGAACAGTGTATTCTTTTGCTGTGTCCGCTGTCAGTAATGCACATATCGTTCATTACATATATCTAGCGGAGTGAGAACTTTGTTTCTTAACTTTGTTTAAGAAAGATGTAGACTTTATGCATTTCTTGTTTTCTAAACGAATGCCATATTTTCATTATCATTATCACTATATATATATATATATATATATATATATATATATATATATATATATATATATATATATATATATATATATATATATATATATATATATATATATATATATATATACTATCCCTGGGGATAGGGGAGAAAGAATACTTCCCACGTATTCCCTGCGTGCCGTAGAAGGCGACTAAAAGGGGAGGGAGCGGGGGGCTGGAAATCCTCCCCTCTTGTTTTTTTTTTCTTTTTAATTTTCCAAAAGAAGGAACAGAGAAGGGGGCCAGGTGAGGATATTTCCTCAGAGGCCCAGTCCTCTGTTCTTAACGCTACCTTGCTAAAGCGGGAAATGGCGAATAGTTTGAAAGAAAAGAAAAGATATATATATATATATATATATATATATATATATATATATATATATATATATATATATATATATATATATATATATATATATATATATACTTTTCTTATAGGAACACACCGTTCCATTTTTGCAAATATCCAGTTATTTCTGCAGAAGAAAAGCATGCTTGGCAGTGCACGGAGACGCCTGCATTTTGCAAGGGTTGAAACATTTTCTATTTCAGTAATGAATTGCAGTGTTGTGAGGGCGTGTGTTGCCTGCACTGAGGCAACACCATTGTGCTCTTAAAGATACGTACATAATTGTGGCGCTGGAGGAGGATTGCACGGGGGGAAGGCATCCCTTACGACTCTATAGAGACCAGTAGCTTTGTTCTTTAGCAGACATTTGTATGCATTAAGAGAAGACTAGTGTAGCTGCAGAGAGAGAGAGAGAGAGAGAGAGAGAGAGAGAGAGAGAGAGAGAGAGAGAGAGAGAGAGAGAGACAGAGAGAGACAGAGAGAGAGAGACAGAGAGAGAGAGAATGTAGCCATGATTATCTATGCCTGAGAACTGATCCTTCCAGGACGACGCCTGATGGAAAAACACTAAAGGCAAAAACGCTTAACGAGAGGTTGGGGTTATCATCAGCTGTTGCGGGTTCGCGATCAGCTGGGTCGACGATCAGCTGTTGTTGTTTTTTTCAGGTGTGACAGTGTGTGTGATCAGCTGTTGTGAATTATGTTCAGGTGTTGTGCGTCTGTGATCAACTGTGGTATGGTTTATGGTCAGTAATGGTGGGTTGACGATTATCTGTGATCGGATTATGAGCTGGAGAGCGGTGGTGCATTGTGATTTGATATGTTTTTGTGATTAGCTGTGATGCACTGTTATGAGCTGTGGTACGTTTGTAATCAGCTGTGGTGTGTTTATGATTATCTGTGGTGGAGATGTGATATGGTGGGTTTATGATCAACTATGATGGGTGTATGATTAACTGTGTTAGGGGTGTGATCAGCTCTGATGGAGATGTTTTCATCTGTGATGAGTTTACGATCAGCTGTGGTGGGTTTATGATTAGCTGTTATGTATTGTGGTCAGCTGTAGTGGGTTTATGATGGGCTGTTGTACAGTAGGATCAGCTGTGGTGAACAAGGGCCGCGTCTACCCCAACTCCCCCACAAATAACATATTGCCAGGGACGCCTCTGTGTTGTTATGGCGTGTGGAGTAACCTAGTCAGCTTCCTGAGAAGAGAGAGAGAGAGAGAGAGAGAGAGAGAGAGAGAGAGAGAGAGAGAGAGAGAGAGAGAGAGAGAGAGAGAGGGGGAACGGACTCTCACTGAAAGATAATTAGAATTTGTTCACAGATGTCATGTCCCTCAAGGAACCTTGGCCACTTTGTGTTCGTCATCTCGAACTACAGGACGAACATCGTCACGCAGCCTCCGAGGTGCTGGGCTACCTACGATGAGCCAGTTCCTGCCTCCGACATGCTCACCTCACGGTCACCAGAGGCTCAACACTGCCCTCAGTATTCAACCCAGACCCTACATTATCATACAGTTATTGGGATCAAAGAATCCTGGTCTGTTTCACGTTTGGAATGTAGTGGCCTACCTCGTCTAGCTCACCTAACGATCTTCATGCAGGTGTATATATCATACTGTTATCGTCTCATGATGATAAGAGTTATCGGTTAGTTATCTTGTATCAATCGGGCGATCATCATGCAGTTAAGGGATGATCATCATTCCTTTTCCGGATGGTTATCATGCAGGTTTAAGAGGATTCTCATGCACTTAGCGGAGGATTATCATTGTCAAAAGATGATTATCATACATGCATCAGAGGATTATCATGATTATGATGGGTATACAGTTATTGGGTTATTGTCATGCATTTATTGGATGATTGTCAGTTATCGCGAGATTATGATACAGTACCTTGCTATCATGGGATAATTGTTTTAAAGTTATTCTTATGATTATTGTGCAGTTAACGAAGGACTATCACGTTTTGACATTTATCTTTCGAGCCTAATTGCATGAATACATTTCTTTTTAAACGAACGTTTTCTTATCGTCCAGTTATCGTATGATTATCATTCAGGTATCGTATGATTATCATTCAGGTATCGTATAATTATCATTCAGGTATCGTATAATTATCATTCAGGTATCGTATAATTATCATTCAAGTATCGTATGATTATAATTCAGGTATCGTATGATTATCATTCAAGTATCGTATGATCATCATTCAGGTATCGTCTAATTATCATTCAGGTATCGTATGATTATCATTCAAGTATCGTATGATCATCATTCAGGTATCGTATAATTATCATTCAGGTATCGTATGATTATCATTCAAGTATCGTATGATCATCATTCAGGTATCGTATAATTATCATTCAGGTATCGTATGATTATCATTCAGGTATCATATAATTATCATTCAGGTATCGTATGATTATCATTCAGGTATCGTATAATTATCATTCAGGTATCGTATAATTATCATTCAGGTATCGTATGATTATCATTCAGGTATCATATAATTATCATTCAGGTATCGTATGATTATCATTCAGGTATCGTATAATTATCATTCAGGTATCGTATAATTATCATTCAGGTATCATATAATTATCATTCAGGTATCATATAATTATCATTCAGGTATCATATAATTATCATTCAGGTATCGTATAATTATCATTCAGGTATCGTATAATTATCATTCAGGTATCGTATAATTATCATTCAGGTATCGTATGATTATCGCGATATCATGTGCTGTTTGTTTCACCCCAGTTGCATTTTAATTGCACTCTGGTAGACGCTGTTTACCATCAATTGTCATTGAGTAATTACTGGTGCAGATGGAGTTGCTCGCGGGAAACAAAGGAAGGCGTGCAGCGCGCGAGCCCGCGTCCACAGGAACCCTGGTACCCACGATCACACGTCGACCAGCTTGTAGCTGTAAGCCATCGGGCTACAGCCATTTGGTAATTAAGGTCATAATTACGAGGGGGATGGAAGTGCCCTCTCCTCGTCCCTTCGTTACTAGTTAATCACACACACACACACACACACACACACACACACAAATAAACGGCTATATACAAAGGGTGTTTATATATAGCGCAATATGTATTTGTTTTTACGCCATTTTGTCCATTTTTTTTTGCGCTTGATATGTATGCAAAATTCCGGGTCACTAACGAGTTTAGCCGAATGGCGTGAAGACTTGTATTGAACGGGTTGATTGACCTGGCAACAAAAATACAGAGTATCATCGCTTTTATTTTCTGAGTTTCATCACCTAATGTTACTGTGTGAGTGAGACTCACATGTGAGTCATGACCTGGCTAGAGCAATGTTATGTCATGAATCGACCTCTTGTTGCATGACGGTGCTGCTTGACCAGGACAGGTCGACCCTTCAACATGATAACGGGGTGACCCTTGACCCCTGAACTCGACGGTATGATCCCTGGCTACTACTGTATGACCCTTGAGTACGACTGCATGACCCTTGATTACTGTAGTATGATCCTTGAGTATAGCGATGTGACCCTTGACTGCGAAAGTATAACCCTTGACTACGGCGCTATGACCCTTGAGTACAGCGTTATGACCCTTGGTATAATGTTCAGGCCTTTGACCGTCTTGCTAAGTGAGGCATACAAGGAGATGGCTTGACTGAGAGATATATATTTCCCCCTAAGCTGTCCCTTCCCTTTCCCTTCTCCTGGGCAGCTACCATCTATCTCACACTCTCACACTGGCCCTACCCGTCCGCTCAACACTGCCCTCACCCACTGCCTCTCTTCTCCAACTCATGCTGTCTCCTTCCTCACCCATCCTCTGTATCTCCTTCTATTGCCTTTCCGCTCCTCCATTGCTTTTACCCTCACCCATGCCATCTCTCTCTCTCTCTCTCTCTCTCTCTCTCTCTCTCTCTCTCTCTCTCTCTCTCTCTCTCTCTCTCTCTCTCTCTCTCTCTCTCTTATTCACTGCCTCTGTCCTTTTCCATGCACTTATCTTTTTTCACACTGCCCCTTTGTCTCCCTTCCCCCAGTCTTTCTTTCGTCATCCACGGGAGGTATGAAGGCGGAGGAGGAGAGAAAAGAAGAGAGAGGATGGAAGGATGGAGAAAAACAACGGGATGAGAGATTTACACGTATACACAGACAGACCACACAAACCCAAGGTGGTCAAGCCTTAACACTACTAAAAATGATGCATTCCTTTTAAAAGCAGAAAAAGAAGAGGATAGCAAAGTAAAGGAGAGAGAGAGAGAGAGAGAGAGAGAGAGAGAGAGAGAGAGAGAGGAGGGAGGGAACTGGAGCAAGGGACAGGCTAGGAGGCGTGCACGTGGGAAGGACAAATAGCAGGAGACCTGATGGTCCATGACGAAGTTTTCTGCTGTATGAGGGAAGTGTGTGTGTGTGTGTGTGTGTGTGTGTGTGTGTGTGTGTGATCTGGAGCTGCTCTTGGTAGGAGTGTTCACGGGGCGAATGTCTTACTCAGGTTACGTGATGAGTTTTTTCTCAGCGGAGTGGAGGGAGGAGGTGGGAGGGGGAGGTCTTATTGCATCGTGGAACATCGACCGATGTTGGATTTCAGATGCTGTCGAGTGCCAAGTGGTCGGCAAGCCGGAGTCATGAGCATATCAGAGAGAGAGAGAGAGAGAGAGAGAGAGAGAGAGAGAGAGAGAGAGAGAGAGAGAGAGAGAGAGAGAGAGAGAGAGAGAGAGAGAGATGATTAAATGTCATCGTTGTGTTAAACATGGATTCATCCTGTGTTACAATAACACTGAAAAGATTTATCGCTTTGGTCTTCCTTGTTACTTTCCTAGGTGTGAGCGATTGTGTTCTGTAACAGCTCATAGTATTCTCACAATAATCTTCTTAATGTGAACAACGTAATCAGTTCGCTTACTTACGCCTGGATTTTGGGTGTAGATCCATTTTGCCAAAGTCAGGTTCTCAGGGGTATGACGAAGCAACACACTTTTGGACATAAAAGAATTTTTGATTGCCAGATATCTGGCTCCTTCACAGCGACACCCTGTATTAGCCAATGAATTTCACCATTATCAAAAAAGAATTTTTATCTAGTGATATTTGTTTAACAAAACCTGTGCAACATTTTGGCTGTAAACAATTACAGTTTCCTTGTTGAACGCACAAAAAATTGTATTGCAATGGCGGTTTTATTTTCGAATTGTCCCTGCTTGGTTCTTTTACGGGTCCATATGTTGTATGGTTTATGATGGAGGCGTGATCAACACTGCGACCAGCCTGCTTGATGTTTGTTAGTATTGTTGTAGCACATCGGCTGGTGGACTGAGGGCACATGTTAACCTTAATGACCTAAGAAACGACGGAAGGGATTTCAGAGGTTCGACAAGAGAACCTCGACATCAAAGAACCGAACTTCAGTTATGGGGCTGTCACTGGAGTGATAGTTCAGCCGTTATACAAGTTGAGTGTGGCATCTAATGTTCCACCTGGCTAGTATATTACTACTTCCTTTCATGTTGACTATTGTAGTCTGTTTTTGAGATGTGTTTCACGAAGCCTCTTACAAGCTACAAGAATATCCTACAGGATTTGTTTGGTACAAGTCCCTCTTTGTTTAGAATAGCAATGATGTTATCTTTCTCATCATTGGCCTTCAAAGTAGTCTCCTTTTTTCTAGGACTCGATCAAACATTTGTTTTACATGCCTGGTTAACGCTATCCTGTAAGGCGACTGTTGGGGGGAAAAAAGTGGCTTTTTGCTTATCATCCTCAACATACTTCTGCAGGTTCTCACTCGAGCAATAAGCATTCATGCAGAGTAAGCCTTTGGGTCCATGGAATGGCATCAGAGGACCACCAGATCCAATCTGTGTGATGCTGAGTTGAGATTCGAGCGATTATATGAACCAATACATGGATGACTTGGGAGCAATATGGGACTCCTTTGAACATCCTCATTGTCGTTTGTCGCCGCTCCTCTCCAACCTGCTGTAGGGAGATGTGGTTTACGGGTGGGTATACTCTAGTATACCTCGGAGAGGTTATATGTATAGTGCCTGCAGTAGTTGTGTCGTCTGGTGTTTGTCACAGGTATAATGTATGATACTTTTAACTGGTTAGGTGTTTGATGTTATGTATTGGTAAAGTATTGCATGAAACATAAAGTAGATAGTCTTTATGGTACTATTTGTAGATGTAGTATATGGAGCTTGTTGCAGATGTAGTGTATGGTGCATATGATAAAGACAGTACCAAATTGTGATACATTTGTTGTATGATGAATCTAAGGTTGACATGCAAGTATGGTTGTAATGGTAGGTATGGTGCATGCTGTTGGTGGCCCATATGTTATATGGTGATTGTGGGATGTGTGTTGCATGATGCTTTTGAGTTACATTGTGCATATGGAGGTGTTGTGTGGTGCTTGTGGTGGTGTTATGTGGTGCCTGTGGTGTTTGCTGTGTGGTACTTGTTGAGTTGTACTTGTGATGTTTGTTGTGTGGTGATTGTGGTGCTTGTTGTGTTGCGCTTGTGACGTTTGTTGTGTGGTGGCGATTGTGGTGCTTGTTCATTGTGCATGTGAGTTGAAATGTGGTCCTTAAAGTGTTTCTCATATGATGCTTGTAAGTTGTATTGTGTTGTTCCTGCAGTATGGTGCTCATGGGTGGTTTATCATGTCGTGGTTTTGACTGTTGTAGTGTGTATGTATCATAACATTTATAAATAGCGTATGTATAGTGTAGAATGTATAATTTATGGGTTTTTGGTTATAATGATCTGTACTTGTATAAACCATAGGCGGATGACATATATGTCTGGAACGAGACCTGATCTCTCAGACGTATATCAGTGGAACCAAACTGAACTACAGGATTATGTATCCTAGTCGCCAATATATTCCCGGATGTTACATCAGCTCTCACGCCCTCTATGACTTGTATTCACCCATGGTTTTCGCGTTCTGAAATTGAGTTTCACACAAAAAAATAGGAAAATCCCTCAAAACTAGGCTTTTATAATTGGATGAAAGCTTTTGGGAAAATATTGCAGGCACTTCCGTAACACTGCTCGGGGATGTTTTTCTTCGTGAGGGCTCTGTTGGGCCGGCTGCTGCTGGTGTATCTGTCTGTTGGACCAAGCTGTCTCTGTCTGTCTGTCTGTCTGTCTGTCTGTCTGTCTCTCTCTCTCTCTCTCTCTCTCTCTGGCTACAGGGTCTCACAGAATGAAGTTACATGTTATTTCTCTGTACCATTATGGAATGTAGTGGTGTCTATCATCGTGTTACGTGATGTTGTTGTGGACCGTTATAAACTGTGGCTCCAGTCTGTGATGTTGTCATATGCTGCACAGTCTATGATGTGTCGATGCTTCATGAAGTACGGGGAACGATGCTGTCGATGCCAGCCTGTTTAGTGCAGTTTACGATGTGTCAATGTTTCATGGCGTATAGTTTACGATGTGTCGATACCCCGTACAGTACAGTCAACCATGTGTCATTACTTATGGTACCCCCTGCAGTGTAAGTCGGCGACGTACGTTATGTATAGATATTTTCATGTAGTGGAGCTTGTGCTGTAAACACCGTCTTTCAACACGGGCGGAGCATTTACGAAATTATCTATTGTGTGAGTGAGTCACGTGCCAGTTAGGCGTCGGTCGCTCTGTGAGCACGGTGTTGGGTTGGCCAACAGTGTAAACACAACAGATTGACCAGCAACATACAAGGTTGGCAGGTGGTGAAAGGGGTATGTCTTGCATTTTTTGTTACATTTAGAGTTTTTTCAACAGTGTGTAGGTATAATACTTTCTTTGGCAGGGTATGTCAAATCTATAATGTTAAGGAGTGCTTGGTTAATCCGAGATCTGAGCCACGAAGGTCACACTAGAGGCCATGCAGGCAGCTGTGGTGATGGCTGGTATTTGAGAACTATTGAATTTCCAGTTGAAAACTTTATTATCATTATTATCATTAGAGGATTTACGGAGGAGGGTCATACGAACATTGATTGGTCGTACACTTCGCACGATTCTCTGTTGTTGTCCAGCGACCAAGCAATAAAATACTTGGCTGATTTCCATAAACTTCACAATGGAACCAATTATATTTCTTTTTTTACACGTATGACACTCTCCGAGGGTGAGGGCGGACACGCACACACACACACACACACACACACACACACACACATGCACACACAGACACACACACAAAAAACACACACACAGACACAGACACACACACACACACACACACACACACACACACACACACACACACACACACACACATTTTCATTTTCACTTTAGTCTCAAATACATGAACCTTTCGGGCACACGAACATTGCTCATCTTCAGTTAAACTGGCTAAGAATGACACAACACATAAAGAACAGGACAGGAATGAACCACATCATGATGTGCTATAAAGGAGGTCGGTGACGTAGATGAAATGTTGATTGGTGGACCGTGTTCCCTCGGAGCTTGTGCATTCATAGTGTTGTCGGTAAGGCGTGTTTGCATGAACTCTAAGGGAACACGGTCCACCAGTCAACATATTAACTACGTCACTCCTATCATTTGTAACCCTGAGAGATGAAATTTATAAATGTTTTATTCTGTATCATTTATAACCAATTTGACTGAAGATAGGCATTTTTTTATGTACCCAAAACGTCTCGTGTATTTCAAAAATGATGTGGAAATCAATTTAGGATATCTAATTCACACTTAACCTGCTGAAACAAAATGGGATGAGAAAGAAAGCAAAAACAAAAGAAAAAAAACACCAGAAAGGTACTGAGTATTAAAGATGCATTGGTCTTAAACAAACAGTTTATTAAAGAAACTTCTGTACCAACTTATAAACACACACACACACACACACACGCAAATATATATGTGAATAAGAGCAAGGTTATTAGGTACAGTAGGGTTGAGGGTCAAGTCAATTGGGAGGTGAGTTTGAATGGAGAAAAACTGGAGGAAGTGAAGTGTTTTAGATATCTGGGAGTGGATCTGGCAGCGGATGGAACCATGGAAGCGGAAGTGGATCATAGGGTGGGGGAGGGGGCGAAAATTCTGGGGGCCTTGAAGAATGTGTGGAAGTCGAGAACATTATCTCGGAAAGCAAAAATGGGTATGTTTGAAGGAATAGTGGTTCCAACAATGTTGTATGGTTGCGAGGCGTGGGCTATGGATAGAGTTGTGCGCAGGAGGATGGATGTGCTGGAAATGAGATGTTTGAGGACAATGTGTGGTGTGAGGTGGTTTGATCGAGTGAGTAACGTAAGGGTAAGAGAGATGTGTGGAAATAAAAAGAGCGTGGTTGAGAGAGCAGAAGAGGGTGTTTTGAAGTGGTTTGGGCACATGGAGAGGATGAGTGAGGAAAGATTGACCAAGAGGATATATGTGTCGGAGGTGGAGGGAACAAGGAGAAGAGGGAGACCAAATTGGAGGTGGAAAGATGAAGTGAAAAAGATTTTGTGTGATCGGGGCCTGAACATGCAGGAGGGTGAAAGGAGGGCAAGGAATAGAGTGAATTGGAGCGATGTGGTATACCGGGGTTGACGTGCTGTCAGTGGATTGAATCAAGGCATGTGAAGCGTCTGGGTAAACCATGGAAAGCTGTGTAGGTATGTATATTTGCGTGTGTGGACGTATGTATATACATGTGTATGGGGGGGGTTGGGCCATTTCTTTCGTCTGTTTCCTTGCGCTACCTCGCAAACGCGATAGACAGCGACAAAGTATAATAATAATAATAATAATATATACATATATATATATATATATATATATATATATATATATATACACATATATATATATATATATATCCCTGGGGATAGGGTAGAAAGAATACTTCCCATGCATTCCTCACGTGTCGTAGACAGCGACCAAAGGGGACGAGAGCGGCCCCCCCCCCCTCCAAGTATTTTATTTTCTAATAGGGGAAACACAAGAAGGAGTCAGGTGGGGAGTGCTCATCCTCCTCGAAGTCTCAGATTGGGATGTCTAAATGTGTGTGGATGTAACCAAGATGAGAAAAAAGGAGAGACAGGTAGTATGTTTGAGGAAAGGAACCTGGATGTTTTGGCTCTAAGTGAAACGAAGCTCAAGGGTAAAGGGGAAGAGTGGTTGGGGAATGTTTTGGGAGTAAAGTCAGGGGTTAGTGAGAGGACAAGAGCAAGGGAAGGAGTAGCACTACTCCTGAATCAGGAGTTGTGGGAGTATGTGATAGAGTGTAAGAAAGTAAATTCTAGATTGATGTGGGTAAAACTGAAAGTTGATAGAGAGAGGTGGGTGATTATTGGTACATATGCACCTGGGCATGAGAAGAAAGATCATGAGAGGCAAGTGTTTTGGGAGCAGCTGAATGAGTGTGTTAGTGGTTTTGATGCACAAGACCGGGTTATAGCGATGGGTGATTTGAATGCAAAGGTGAGTAATGTGGAAGTTGAGGGAATAATTGGTATACATGGGGTGTTCAGTGTTGTAAATGGAAATGGTGAAGAGCTTGTAAATTTATGTGCTGAAAAAGGACTGGTGATTGGAAATACCTGGTTTAAATAGCGAGATATACATAAGTATACGTATGTAAGTAGGAGAGATGGCTAGAGAGCGTTATTGGATTACGTGTTAATTGATAGGCGCGCGAGCGAGAGACTTTTGGATGTTAATGTGCTGAGAGGTGCAACTGGAGGGATGTCTGATCATTATCTTGTGGAGGCGAAGGTGACGATTTGTAGGGGTTTTCAGAAAAGAAGAGAGAATGTTGGGGTGAAGAGAGTGGTGAGAGTAAGTGGGCTTGGGAAGGAGACTTGTGTGAGGAAGTACCAGGAGGGACTGAGTACAGAATGGAAAAAGGTGAGAAAAAAAGGAGGTAAGGGGCGTGGGGGAGGAATGGGATGTATTTAGGGAAGCAGTGACGGCTTGCGGAAAAGATGTTCGTAGCATGAGAGGCGTGGAAGGTGGGTTGATTAGAAAGGGTAGTGAGTGGTGGGATGAAGAAGTAAGATTTGGACGATTTTTGCAGGGAAGAAGTGCAAATGAGTGGGAGATGTATAAAAGAAAGATGCAGGAGGTCAAGAGAAAGGTGCAAGAGGTGAAAAAGAGGGCAAATGAGAGTTGGGGTGGGAGAGTATCATTAAATGTTAGGGAGAATAAAAAGATGTTTTTAAAGGAGGTAAATAAAGTGCGTAAGACAAGGGAGGAAATGGGAACTTTAGTGAAGGGGGCTAATGGGGAGGTGATAACAAGTAGTGGTGATGTGAGAAGATGGAGTGTGTATTTTGAAGGTTTGTTGAATGTGTTTGATGATAGAGTGGCAGATATAGAGTGTTTTGGTCGAGGTGGTTTGCAGAGTGAGAGGGTTAGGGAAAATGATTTAGTAAACAGGGAAGAGGTAGTAAAAGCTTTGCGGAAGATGAAAGACGCAAAGGCAGCGGGTTTGGATGGTATTGCAGTGGAATTTATTAAAATAGAGATGACTGTATTGTTGACTAGTTGGTAAGGTTATTTAATGTATGTATGATTCATGGTGAGGTGCCTGAGGATTGGTGGAATGCTTGCATAGTGCCATTGTACAAAGGCAAAGGGGATAAGAGTGAGTGTTGATATTACAAAGGTATAAGTTTGTTGAGTGTCTCTGGTAAATTATATGGGAGTGTATTGATTGAGAGGGTGAAGGTATGTACACAGCATCAGATTGGGGAAGAGCAGTGTGGTTTCAGAAGTGGTAGAGGATATGTGGATGAGGTGTTTGCTTTGAAAAATGTATGTGAGAAATACTTAGAAAAGCAAAAGGATTTGTATGTAGCATTTATGGATCTGGAGAAGGCATATGATAGAGTTGATAGAGATGCTCTGTGGAAGGAATTAAGAATATATGGTGTGGGAGGCAAGTTGATAGAAGCAGTGAAAAGTTTTTATCGAGGATGTAAGGCATGTCTTCGTGTAGGAAGAGAGGAAAGTGATTGGTTCTCAGTGAATGTAGACTTGCGGCAGGGGTGTGTGATGTCTCCATGGTTGTTATATTTGTATATGGAGGGGGTTGTTAGGGAGGTGAATCCAAGAGTTTTGGAAAGAGGGGCAAGTATGCAGTATGTTGTGGATGAGAGAGCTTAGGAAGTGGTCAGTTGCTGTTCGCTGATTTTTCAGCGCTGTTGGCTGATTCATGTGAGAAACTGCAGAAGCTGGTGACTGAGTTTGGTAAAGTGTGTGAAAGAAGAAAGCTAAGAGTAAATGTGAATAAGAGCAAGGTTATTAGGTACAGTAGGGTTGAGGGTCAAGTCAATTGGGAGGTAAGTTTGAATGGAGAAAAACTGGAGGAAGTAAACTGTTTTAGATATCTGTGAATGGATCTGGAAGCGGATGGAACCATGGAAGCGGAAGTGAATCATTGGGTAGGGGAGGGAGTGAAAATTCTGGGAGCCTTAAAGAATGTTTGGAAGTCGAGAACATTATCTCGGAAAGCATAAATAGGTATGTTTGAAGGAATAGTGGTCCCAACAATGTTTTATGGCTGCGAGGCGTGGGCTATGGATAGAGTTGTGCGCAGGAGGGTGGATGTACTGGAAATGAGATGTTTGAGGACAATATGTGGTGTGAGGTGGTTTGATCGAGTAAGTAATGTAAGGGTAAGAGAAATGTGTGGTAATAAAAAGAGTGTGGTTGAGATAGCAGAAGAGGGTGTTTTGAAATGGTTTGGTCACATGCAGAGAATGAGTAAGGAAAGATTGACCAAGAGGATATATGTGTCGGAGGTGGATGGAACGAGAAGTGGGAGACCAAATTGAAGGTGGAAAGATGGAGTGAAAAAGATTTTGTGTGATCGGGGCCTAAACATGCAGGAGGGTGAAAGGCGTGCAAGGAATAGAGTGAATTGGAACGATATGGTATACCGGGGTCGATGGATTGAACCACGGCATGAGAAGCGTCTGGGGTAAAGCATGGAAAGTTCTGTGGGGTCTGGATGTGGAACGGGAGGCGTGGTTTCGGTGCATCATTACATGACAGCTAGAGGCTGAGTGTGAACGAATGTGGCCTTTGTTGTCTTTCCTAGCGCTACCGCGCACACAAGAGGGGGAGGGGGTTGTTATTCTATGTGTGGCGAGGTGGCGATGGGAATGAATAAAGGCAAACAGTATGAAATATGTACATGTGTATATATGTATATGCCTCTCTGTGTATATATATATGTGTACATTGAAATGTATAGGTATGTATATTTGCGTGTGTCGACGTGTATGTATATACATGTGTATGTGGGTGGGTTGGGCCATTCTTTCGTCTGTCTCCTTGCGCTACCTCGCTAACGCGGGAGACAGCGACAAAGCCAAATGAAAAAGAAAAAAATATATATATATATATAGTTATAGTGATGGGTTATAGTGATGGGTGATTTGAATGCAAAGGTGAGTAATGTGGCAGTTGAGGGAATAATTGGTATGCATGGGGTGTTCAGTGTTGTAAATGGAAATGGTGAAGAGCTTGTAGATTTATGTGCTGAAAAAGGACTGATGATTGGGAATACCTGGTTTAAAAAGCGAGATATACATAAGTATACTTATATAAGTAGGAGAGTTGGCCAGAGAGCGTTATTGGATTACGTGTTAATTGACAGGCGTGCGAAAGAGAGACTTTTGGATGCTAATGTGCTGAGAGGTGCAACTGGAGGGATGTCTGATCATTATCTTGTGGAGGCTAAGGTGAAGATTAGTATGGGTTTTCAGAAAAGAGGAGTGAATGTTGGGGTGAAGAAGGTGGTGAGAGTAAGTGAGCTTGGGAAGGAGACCTGTGTGGGGAAGTACCAGGAGAGACTGTGTACAGAATGGAAAAAGGTGAGAACAATGGAAGTAAGGGGAGTGGGGGAGGAATGGGATGTATTTAGGGAATCAGTGATGGATTGCGCAAAAGATGCTTGTGGCATGAGAAGAGTGGGAGGTGGGCTGTTTAGAAAGGGTAGTGAGTGGTGGGATGAAGAAGTAAGAGTATTAGTGAAAGAGAAGAGAGAGGCATTTGGACGATTTTTGCAGGGAAAAAATGCAATTGAGTGGGAGAAGTATAAAAGAAAGAGACAGGAGGTCAAGAGAAAGGTGCAAGAGGTGAAAAAAAGGGCAAATGAGAGTTGGGGTGAGAGACTATCAGTAAATTTTAGGGAGAATAAAAAGATGTTCTGGAAGGAGGTAAATAGGGTGCGTAAGACAAGGGAGCAAATGGGAACTTCAGTGAAGGGCGTAAATGGGGAGGTGATAACAAGTAGTGGTGATGTGAGAAGGAGATGGAATGAGTATTTTGAAGGTTTGTTGAATGTGTCTGATGACAGAGTGGCAGATATAGGGTGTTTTGGTCGAGGTGGTGTGCAAAGTGAGAGGGTTAGGGAAAATGATTTGGTAAACAGAGAAGAGGTAGTAAAAGCTTTGCGGAAGATGAAAGCCGGCAAGGCAGCAGGTTTGGGTGGTATTGCAGTGGAATTTATTAAAAAAGGGGGTGACTGTATTGTTGACTGGTTGGTAAGGTTATTTAATGTATGTATGACTCATGGTGAGGTGCCTGAGGATTGGCGGAATGCGTGCATAGTGCCATTGTACAAAGGCAAAGGGGATAAGAGTGAGTGCTCAAATTACAGAGGTATAAGTTTGTTGAGTATTCCTGGTAAATTATATGGGAGGGTATTGATTGAGAGGGTGAAGGCATGTACAGAGCATCAGATTGGGGAAGAGCAGTGCGGTTTCAGAAGTGGTAGAGGATGTGTGGATCAGGTGTTTGCTTTGAAGAATGTATGTGAGAAATACTTAGAAAAGCAAATGGATTTGTATGTAGCATTTATGGATCTGGAGAAGGCATATGATAGAGTTGATAGAGATGCTCTGTGGAAGGTATTAAGAATATATGGTGTGGGAGGCAAGTTGTTAGAAGCAGTGAAAAGTTTTTATCGAGGATGTAAGGCATGTGTACGTGTAGGAAGAGAGGAAAGTGATTGGTTCTCAGTGAATGTAGGTTTGCGGCAGGGGTGTGTGATGTCTCCATGGTTGTTTAATTTGTTTATGGATGGGGTTGTTAGGGAGGTAAATGCAAGAGTCCTGGAAAGAGGGGCAAGTATGAAGTCTGTTGGGGATGAGAGAGCTTGGGAAGTGAGTCAGTTGTTGTTCGCTGATGATACAGCGCTGGTGGCTGATTCATATGAGAAACTGCAGAAGCTGGTGACTGAGTTTGGTAAAGTGTGTGGAAGAAGAAAGTTAAGAGTAAATGTGAATAAGAGCAAGGTTATTAGGTACAGTAGGGTTGAGGGTCAAGTCAATTGGGAGGTGAGTTTGAATGGAGAAAAACTGGAGGAAGTGAAGTGTTTTAGATATCTGGGAGTGGATCTGTCAGCGGATGGAACCATGGAAGCGGAAGTGGATCATAGGGTGGGGGAGGGGGCGAAAATTTTGGGAGCCTTGAAAAATGTGTGGAAGTCGAGAACATTATCTCGGAAAGCAAAAATGGTTATGTTTGAAGGAATAGTGGTTCCAACAATGTTGTATGGTTGCGAGGCGTGGGCTATGGATAGAGTTGTGCGCAGGAGGATGGATGTGCTGGAAATGAGATGTTTGAGGACAATGTGTGGTGTGAGGTGGTTTGATCGAGTAAGTAACGTAAGGGTAAGAGAGATGTGTGGAAATAAAAAGAGCGTGGTTGAGAGAGCAGAAGAGGGTGTTTTGAAATGGTTTGGGCACATGGAGAGAATGAGTGAGGAAAGATTGACCAAGAGGATATATGTGTCGGAGGTGGAGGGAACGAGGAGAAGAGGGAGACCAAATTGGAGGTGGAAAGATGGAGTGAAAAAGATTTTGTGTGATCGGGGCCTGAACATGCAGGAGGGTGAAAGGAGGGCAAGGAATAGAGTGAATTGGAGCGATGTGGTATACAGGGGTTGACGTGCTGTCAGTGGATTGAATCAAGGCATGTGAAGCGTCTGGGGTAAACCATGGAAAGCTGTGTAGGTATGTATATTTGCGTGTGTGGACGTGTGTATGTACATGTGTATGGGGGGAGGGGTTGGGCCATTTCTTTCGTCTGTTTCCTTGCGCTACCTCGCAAACGCGGGAGACAGCGACAAAGTATAAAAAAAAAAAAAAAAAAATATATATATATATATATATATATATATATATATATATATATATATATATATATATATATATATATATATATATATATATATATGTATATATATATATATATATATATATATATATATATATATATATATATATATATATATATATATATATATATATATATATATATACATATATATATATATATATATATATATATATATATATATATATATATATATATATATATATATATATATATACCCAATTTTGCTTTCCGAGATAATGTTCTCGACTTCCACACATTCTTCAAGGCTCCCAGAATTTTCGCCCCCTCCCCGACCCTATGATTCATTTCCACTTCCATGGTTCCATTTGGTGCTAAATCCACTCCTAGATATCTAAAACACTTTACTTCCTCCAGTTTTTCTCTATTCAAACTTACATCCTAAATGACTTGACCCTGAACCCTACTGTACCTAATAACCTTTTTCTTATTCACATTTACTATCAACTTTCTTCTTTCACACAGTTTACCAAACTCAGTTCCCAGCTTCTGCAGTTTCTCACATGAATCAGACACCAGCGTTGTATCATCAGCGAACAACAACTAACTCACTTCCAAAGCTCTCTCATCCACAACAGACTGCATACTTCCCCCTCTTTCCAAAACTCTTGCATTCACCTCCCTAACAACCCCATCCATATATGAATTAAACAACCATGGAGACATTACACACACCTGCCGCAAATCTACATTCACTGAGAACCAATCACTTTCCTCTCTTCTTACTCGTACATATGCCTTACATCCTCGATAAAAACTTCTCACTGCTTCTAACAACTTGCCTCCCACACTATATATTCTTAATACCTTCCACAGAGCGTCTCTATCGACTCTATCATATGCCTTCTCCAGATCCATAAATGCTGCATACAAATCCATTTGCTTTTCTAAGTATTTCTCACATACATTCTTCAAAGCGAAGAACTGGTCCACACATCCTCTACCACTTCTGAAACCACACTGCTCTTCCCCAATCTGATGCTCTGTACATGCCTTTACCGTCTCAATCAATATCCTCCCATATAATTTACCAGGAATACTGAACATACATATACCTCTGTAATTTGAGCACTCACCTTTGTCCCCTTACCCTTTGTAGAATGACACTATGCACGCATTCCGCCAGTCCTCAAGCACCTCACCATGAATCATACATACATTAAATAACCTTACCGATCAGTCAACAATACAGTCACCCCCTTGTTTAATAAATTCCACTGCAATACCATCCAAACCCGCTGCTTTGCCAGCTTTCATCATCCGCAAAGCTTATACTACCTCTTGTCTGTTTACCAAATCATTTTCCCTAACCCTCTCACTTTGCACACCACCTCGATCAAAACACCCTATATCTGCCACTCTATCATCAAACGCATTCAACATACCTAATACTCACTCCATCTCCTTCTTACATCATCGCTACTTGGTATCACCTCTTCATTAGCCCCCTTCACTGAAGTTCCCATTTGCTCCCTTGTCTTACGCACTTTATTTACCTCCTTCCAAAACAACTTTTTATTCTCCCTAAAATTTAATGATACTTTCTCACCCCAACCCTCATTTGCCCTCTTTTTCACCTCTTGCACCTTTTTCTTGACCTCCTGCCTCTTTTTGTTATACATCTTCCAGTCATTTTCATTATTTCATTGCAAAAATCGTCCAAATGCCTCTCTCTTCTCTTTCAATAATAATCTTACTTCTTCATCCCACCACTCACTACCCTTTCTAATCTGCCCACCTCCCAAGCTTCTCATGCCACAAGCATGTTTTGCACAAGCCATCACTGATTCCCTAAATACATCCCATTCCTCCCTCACTCCTTTACCTCCTTTGTTCTCACCTTTTTCCATTCTGTACTCAGTCTCTCTTGGTACTTCCTCACACAAGTCTCCTTCCCAAGCTCACTTACTCTCACCACTCTCTTCAACCCAACATTCTTTCTTCTTTTCTGAAAACCTCTACAAATCTTCACCTTAGCCTCTACAAGATAATGATCAGACATCCCTCCAGTTGTACCTCTCAGCACATTAACGTCTAAAAGTCTCTCTTTCGCGCGCCTATCAATTAACACGTAATCCAACACCGCTCTCTGGCCATCTCTCCTACTTACATACGTATACTTATGTATATCTCTCTTTTTAAACCAGGTATTCCAAATCACCAGTCCTTTTTCAGCACATAAATCTACAAGGTCTTCACCATTTCCATTTACAACACTGAACACCCCATGTATACCAACTATTCCCTGAACTGCCACATTACTCACCTTTGCATTCAAATCACCCATCACTATAACCCGGTCTCGTGCATCAAAACCATTAACACAGTCACTCAGCTGCTCCCAAAACACTTGCCTCTCATGATCTTTCTTCTCATGCCCAGGTGCATATGCACTAATAATCACCCATCTCTCTCCATAAACCTTCAGTTTTGCCCATGTCAATCTAGAGTTTACTTTCTTACACTCTATCACATACTCCCACTACTCCTGATTGAGGAGTAGTGCTACTCCTTCCCTTGATCTTGTCCACTCACTAACCCCTGACTTTACTCTCATGACATTCCCAAACCGCTCTTCCCCTTTACCCTTGAGCTTCGTTTCACTCAGAGCCAAAACATCCAGCTTCCTTTCTCTCATTTTTTCTCATCTTGGTTACATCCACACACATTTAGACACCCCCATCTGACTCTTCGAGGAGGATGAACAATCCCCGCGTGACTCCTTCTTCTGTTTCCCCTTTTAGAAAGTTAAAATATATATATATATATATATATATATATATATATATATATATATATATATATATATATATATATATATATATATATATATATATATATATATATATATATATATATATATATATTGTGATTGTCCAAGACAGACAACGAGCGTATCATAAACGTATTGTGTGGAGAAGAAGGTGAATTGTTTACAAACTGTATCAACAATAAAGTTGACGAAAGGATGGAACCAAGTGAGTAGTGTTCATCCTCCTTGAAGGCTCTGGCTAGGATGTGTGAATATGCGTCGACGTAACCAAGCTGAGAAGGAAGAGACAGGATGTATGTTTGAAGGAAGAAACCTGACGATCAAGCCGTGTTTGAAACAAGGCTTAAGGGGAGTGGGGAGGGAGGGTAAAGCAAACGTTTGAGAGCGTTATAGCATCATCAGTGGATATTGTGACGAGTTGTAGAAATTTGTGGAAGGGTATCAGGAGAAGAGTGCATAACACATTACCGCTGCCCATCAAACTATTAGCATTTGTATACAAGACCTTGTGTACGTTTCTTGATACTATAATTCCTATTGTGTTACTAACAGTGGAATGATATGTGTCTCTTTTCCTACCTGACTTGCTACTTTTTGGCCCTCTATACGTATACTTCAGAATTTCTCCAACTCTTTCCGTATATAGTAATAATTTTCTAAATACCAGTCTCCCAACTTGTCAGCCTGTCTTAAGGCTTACTCACACCTTTCTCCCATACTGAATGTTACGTTCAGAGGTGAAGTCCCTTAAAGACACACAGAAAGACCAGGCAAAACAAATATCACCATAGTTAAGTGAGGATGGCGACACACCGACCAGCATCATCGACACCACGACTGCGAGGAAGGAGAGTGAGGTGAGACCACTTAACCTCATGACTAATCATCCAGTATGCATCTGATTTTCCTGTTCCTCATATTGAGTCTTGTCCATCTTACTCTCAATATGACTTTGTTACCCGAAAGCCAAAATCGACCTACGTCTTTGCTGTTCACATTTGGTTATTTTGTCTTAAGCTCATCTTTAGTCATCTTGAATTAGATTTTCGTGGTTCGTTGCTAGTCATCTCTTTGTGGTCCAGCTTGTCTACCTCTTCCTCGAGAAAAATTTTTATATTCTTTCATAATATTCTACATCCACTTTCACCTTGAACTGTGGTCCTATTGCTCCTCACTCACCTTGGATTCTCATTTCACCTTCAGACTGGAGGCGTATGCCTCTCTGTGAGTTTAATGTTCTCACCTCAGTTTACTTCCACCCCGTCTTGGTGTCGATGACGCTGGTGGATAGGTCGCCAACTTCACTTTACTAAAGTGATATTCATTTCATCTGACTTTCCTCTGTGTCTTTTAGGGACATCACCTCTGCTTCCAGTGGTCTAGTAGTCTTAACTTGAACGTACGTCCAGATATTTACATAGCCTCACCCTTGTCGCACTAGACCATCCTGTCCTGCCCATCTTTGAAGTTGAGGAACCAAGATGGGTCGTCTGCCTTACCTTCATATCCGGTGTGGCCTCCATCGTCAGTACCATGGAGCTGATATCCCATGCTTTGTGATTTGGATCTGGGAGTCACACTTCGTTCCGCAGGTGTCCCTGGCATGTTGCTCATGTCAATTGCATCTGTGTAAACCGGTGTATGAGTATGAGACGCATACTGCTGTTGCTCGAGTGTGTGTGTGTGTGTGTGTGGAGTCATTTCAAGGATAATGTGGTCAGTCTGTGCAACACAGTAATGGTTTCATGGTTTTTGCACAACATTACCGAGCCAGCCCGGCAGTATCCATCATGATGTCAGCCATGGCCTGCCACACCCACACTCCACCAGACCAGCCTACCAGCATTCCTCTGCCTGGGAGTGGGACCCGACTCGTGCTGGGGTCAAGGTACTAGATTCTGCTTGTGCTTTTGTGTATCTGTTTTATCTGCCTGTGAGTCATAGCTTATTGTCACTCGTTCTTGTTGGCAGAACGTAGCCAACTGAGTACGATATAGTGTAATTAGTACGGCCAATCAGGAACCCATTGTCGCTATAAGTTTCTGAGTGGTGGTTACGAGTGGGCTCAGTTTGACCCTGAATTAATTAACGCATATGTTAATGTAGTTAATCATAAGTGCCCGTAGCTGAACGTAAAGTAAATTCGAACTCCTGCCTGGTTACATGTTTGGCGTCTCTAAGCGGTGGACTAATAATAACTAGCTTTACCCCATATACTATATATGTATATATCCAAATTAACATACATGAACACCAGAATGCGTGTGGATGTACACAGTGTGTGTGTGTGTGTGTGTGTGTGTGTGTCTGTGTGTGTGTGAGTGTGTGTGTGTGTGGCTGTAAGACCGTGAAAGTATGCTTCAAGCTCCATCGTCTCCGGGTTTCTCTTCACTGACAAAGTCATGGACAATCGTAAACTTAAAATGTAATTTCTTCTAAATGTGATATATTGCCACCTGAGGGAACGATACATACAGATATATATATATATATATGTGTATATATATATATATATATATATATATATACATATATATATATATATATATATATATATATATATATATATATATATATATATATATATATATATATATATATATATACATATATATATATAAATATATATATATATATTCTTTCTTTTCTTTCATACTATTCGCCATTTCCCGCATTAGCGAGGTAGCGTTAAGAACAGAGAACTGGGCCTTTGAGGGAATATCCTCACCTGGCCCCCTTCTCTGCTCCTTTTGGAAAAAAAAAAAAAAAAAAAAAAAAAAAAAAAACGGGAGGGGAGGATTTCCAGCCACCCGCTCCCTATATATATATATATATATATATATATATATATATATATATATATATATATATATATATATATATATATATATATCACATAATGCCCTCCAACAGCAACGATTCGAACCGGGACCTTTTGTGCGGTAGTTGGGAACGCTAACCGCTTGGCTATGATTACCCTAATACGGAAATGATTATTCGATTACTAGTAATTGAATACCTTTCGTCTGACATCTAATGAGCAAAGAGGTCTAGACCGGTCAAATTCCATCAGGTTCACGTTACCAGTAGTTAGCATTTTACAGAAATTGCTGTCATACGCGGAGGTATATGAACACGAATATAGTGCATATGAGTGTGCCAAAAGCATCTCTCAGTTACTGTTTTACCTGCCTAGTTAATGCATGCATCTTTACATGCCTTACATTTGACGACGTAAATACACCCTAATTTCCTGATAAATTGACCTAATTACCTTAATTAATTAGAATTAAAAGATGAGTGCTCAAAATACAGAGGAATGAATTTGTTGAATGGACCAGGAATCTTGTATGAGAGGGTATTGATTGAGAGGGTGAAGATATGTGCAGATTAGTGAGGAGCATATCGTGGATTCAGAATTAGTAGAGGATGAGAGGATCAGGTGTTTACTTTCATGAATGTATGTGAGAAATCTTTAGAAAAACAAATGGATTTCGATCCCTACTGCGGGAGTAATAGGAGACCCAAGGCTCTTCGTCAGCCTAACCTAGCTGTTCCTCACAGCTGTCCACAGCCCTCCACATTAACCCACAACCCCTCAGCCTAACCTAGCTGTTCCTCACTGCTGCCTACATCCCTCCACAACCCCACACATGATCGAGGCATTTACAGATGTAGAGAAGACAAAAGATAGGGTTGATAGAGATGCTTTGTGGAAGGTTTTAAGAACATATGGTTTGGGAGGTAAACTGCTAGAAGCAATGAGCAGTTTTTATCAAGGGTGTAAGGCATTAGTGTACGAGTAGGACGAGAGTAGAGTGAATGGTTCCAAGTGAAGGTTTACCTGCGGTAGAGGTGTGTGATGTCACCATGACTGTATGATTTGCTTATGGACTGGGTTTTGAGGAAGGTAAAAGTAAGAGTTCTGAAGAGAGGGGCAAGTATGCAGTCTGGTGGCAGATTCGAACGAGAAACTGCAGAAGTTGATGACAGTTTGGAAAAGTATGTGAACGTGGAGAGTTGCAAGTGGATGTGAATAAAAGCAAGGTTATCAAGTTTAGCAGGTTTGAGGGGCAAGTCAGCTGGGATGTGAGTCTGAATGGAGAAAAATTGGAAGAAGTGAAATGCTTTAGGTATCTAGGAGTGGACTTGGCAGAGAATGGAACCATGGAGGCGGAAGTGAGTTATGGGGTTGGGGTAGGGGGCAAATGTTCTGGGGGCATTGAAGAATGTGTGGAAAGAGAGAGCGTTATCTTGGAGGGAAAAATGGGTATGTTTGAAGGAATAGTAGTCCCAGCAGTATTATGTGGTTGCGAAGCATGGGCTATAAGATAGGGTTGTGCGGATGAGGGTGGATGTTTTGGACATGAAGTACTTTGAGGACAATATATGGTGTGAAGTGGTTTGATCGAGTAAGTAATGAAACGGTCAGAGAAATGTTTGGTAATATAAAAAGTGTGGTTGAGAGAGCAAAAGAAGAGGGTGTGTTGAAATGGTTTAGACATATAGAGAGAAGATTAAGGAAAGATTGACAGAGAGGATATATGTGTCAAAAGTAGAGGGAACAAGAACTAGGAGACCAAATTGGAGATGGAAGGACGTAGTGGTAAAAATTTTGAGCAATCAGGGCCTAAACATGCAGTAGCTTGAAAGGCGTGCACGAGACAAAGTGAGATGGATCGATGTGGTTTTTCTATCAAGTCAACAAGGGGTCAGTTAACTGAACCAGGGCATGTGAAACGTCCGGAGTAAACCATTGAAAAGTCTATGGTGCGTGGATATGGAAAAGGAAGCTGTGGTTTCGATACATCACACATGAAAGCACGAGTATAGATGTGAGTTGATGTGCCTTTTCTTTTTGTGTGTCGTGGCGCTTCCTCGCTGGGGGCGGCGATTGGGTGTGGAGGAGTAGAAAGAATGTAAAACATTTTTCTTTTCTTTCATGAATTTTATGCTGTTTCCTATGCTGTGGGTAAGCGTTGGAAATGGATGACTTCGAACAAGTATGAATAAGTGCATATTTATGTATGTGTCTGTGTGTGTGTGTGTGTGTGTGTGTGTGTGTGTGTGTGTGTGTGTGTGTGTGTGTGTGTGTGTGTGTGTGTGTGTGTGTTCGTATATGTGTAAACAAATGTATGTAAGCAGATGTGGCCTTTCTTCGTTTGTTTCTCGGCGCCACTTCGATAACAGGGGAAATGGCGAATAGTTTGAAAGAAAAAAAGATGTATATATATACATATATATATATATATATATATATATATATATATATATATATATATATATATATATATATATATATATATATATATATGGATTTGTATGTAGCATTTATGGATCTGGAGAAGGCATATGATAGAGTTGATAGAGATGCTCTGTGGAAGGTATTAAGAATATATGGTGTGGGAGGCAAGTTGTTAGAAGCAGTGAAAAGTTTTTATCAAGGATGTAAGGCATGTGTACGTGTAGGAAGAGAGGAAAGTGATTGGTTCTCAGTGAAGGTAGGTTTGCGGCAGGGGTGTGTGATGTCTCCATGGTTGTTTACTTTGTTTATGGATGGGGTTGTTAGGGAGGTGAATGCAAGAGTTTTGGAAAGAGGGGCAAGTATGAGGTCTGTTGGGGATGAGAGAGCTTGGGAAGTGAGTCAGTCGTTGTTCGCTGATGATACAGCGCTGGTGGCTGATTCATGTGAGAAACTGCAGAAGCTGGTGACTGAGTTTGGTAAAGTGTGTGAAAGAAGAAAGTTAAGAGTAAATGTGAATAAGAGCAAGGTTATTAGGTACAGTAGGGTTGAGGGTCAAGTCAATTGGGAGGTAAGTTTGAATGGAGAAAAACTGGAGGAAGTAAAGTGTTTTAGATATCTGAGAGTGGATCTGGCAGCGGATGGAACCATGAAAGCGGAAGTGGATCATAGGGTGGGGGAGGGGGCGAAAATCCTGGGAGCCTTAAAGAATGTGTGGAAGTCGAGAACATTATCTCGGAAAGCATAAATGGGTATGTTTGAAGGAATAGTGGTTCCAACAATGTTGTATGGTTGCGAGGCGTGGGCTATGGATAGAGTTGTGCGCAGGAGGATGGATGTGCTGGAAATGAGATGTTTGAGGACAATGTGTGGTGTGAGGTGGTTTGATCGAGTAAGTAACGTAAGGGTAAGAGAGATGTGTGGAAATAAAAAGAGCGTGGTTGAGAGAGCAGAAGAGGGTGTTTTGAAATGGTTTGGGCACATGGAGAGAATGAGTGAGGAAAGATTGACCAAGAGGATATATGTGTCGGAGGTGGAGGGAACGAGGAGAAGTGGGAGACCAAATTGGAGGTGGAAAGATGGAGTGAAAAAGATTTTGCGTGATCGGGGCCTGAACATGCAGGAGGGTGAAAGGAGGGCAAGGAATAGAGTGAATTGGATCGATGTGGTATACCGGGGTTGACGTGCTATTAGTGGATTGAATCAGGGCATGTGAAGCGTCTGGGGTAAACCATGGAAAGCTGTGTAGGTATGTATATTTGCGTGTGTGGACGTATCTATATACATGTGTATGGGGGTGGGTTGGGCCATTTCTTTCGTCTGTTTCCTTGCGCTACCTCGCAAACGCGGGAGACAGCGACAAAAAAAAAGAAAAAAAAAGAAATATATATATATATATATATATATATATATATATATATATATATATATATATATATATATATATATATTCATATATATATATATATATATATATATATATATATATATATATATATATATATATATTTATATATATATATATATATATATATATATATAGTTCTTTCTTTTAATAATAATTTTACTTTACTTCCCATATTGCTTAAATCCTTTAATCTAAATGTTGCCTTCAGCAACAAAATTACTATAAACTATATCTTAATCAGGAACTCTCCAGAAAATTCTCCCGGGTGCATCTATAAAGTACCAAGTAGAAATTGCGATAAGTTTTATGTTGGACAGACTAGTAAGGATCTGTTTGTTAGATTTAAGCAACATAAATATAGTATGAGAACAGGACAAGAATCAAGTGCTTTGTTTAATCACGTTAAAAACTATAATCATTGTATTGACTAGAGTAATGCCATCTCAGTTATTGACTCTACCTCCAGTACCACGAGAAATATCATTGAATCCTCTATTATTAGATACACAAAGAATGTTAACCTTAATATTAGTGAAGGTCTATACAAAGTGGATAACTTTTTTGTTCCTAAAATTTGTAAACAATTCACCTTCTTGTCCACATAATAAGTTTATGATACGCTCATTGTCTGTCTTGGACAATCGTATGTTTACCAAATGGCGTCCTAGCTACACGTCTCTTCGCTGTATATCAACTGTCTGTTATAATTCTCTCTTGTGTCTCCCCTGATGATGTGATTATTACATGAAAGAGCACTTGGGAACTTATCGTGTTTCATTTTCCCCGTGGACTCATGGGAATATATATATATATATATATATATATATATATATATATATATATATATATATATATATATATATATATATATATATATATATATATATATATATATATATATATATATATATATATATATAAATATATATTCCCATAAGTCAACGGGGAAAATGAAACACGATAAGTTCCCAATATATATATATATATATATATATATATATATATATATATATATATATATATATATATATATATATATATATTTATTCGTTTTTATTTATTTTAACTTGTCACTGTCTCCCGCGTTAGCGAGGTAGCGCAAGGAAACAGACGAAAGAATGGCCAAACCCACCAACATACACATGTATATACATACACGTGCCCACACGCAAATATACATACCTATACATCTCAACGTATACATATATGTACACACACAGACATATACATATGTGCACATGTACATAATTCATACTGTCTGCCTTTATTCATTCCCATTGCCACCCCGCCACACATGAAATAACAACCCCCTCCCCCCGCATGTGCGCAAGGTAGAGCAAGGAAAAGACAACAAAAGCCACATTCGTTCACACTCAGTCTCTAGCTGTCACGTAATAATGCACCGAAACCACAGCTCCCTTTCCACATCCAGGCCCCACAGAGATTTCCATGCTTTACCCCAGACGCTTCACATGCCCTGGTTCAATCCATTGACAGCACGTCGACCCCGGTATACCAAATCGTTCCAATTCACTCTATTCCTTGCACGCCTCTCACACTCTTGCATGTTCAGGCCCAGTTCACTCAAAATCTCTTTCACTCCATCTTTCCACTTCCAATTTGGTCTCCCACTTCTCCTCGTTCCCTCCACCTCTGACACATATATCCTCTTTGACAATCTTTCCTCACTCATTCTCTCCATGTGGCCAAACCATTTCAAAACACCCTCTTCTGCTCCCTCAACCACACTCTTTTTATTACCACACATCTCTCTTACCCTATTATTATTTACTCGATCAAAACCACCTCACACCACATCTCATTTACAGCACATCCACCCTCCTCTGCACAACTCTATCTCTATAGCCCACGCCTCGCAACCAGATAACATTGTTGGAACCACTACTCCTTCAAACATACCCATTCATTTTTGCTTTCCGAGATAATGTTCTCGACTTCCACACATTCTTCAAGGCTCCCAGAACTTTCGCCCCTTCCCCCACCCTATGATTCACTTCCGCTTCCATGGTTCCATCCGCTGCCAAATCCACTCCCAGATATCTAAAACACTTCACTTCCTCCAGTTTTTCTCCATTCAAACTTACCTCCCAGTTGACCTGTCCCTTAACCCTACTATACCTAATAACCATGCTCTTATTTACATTTACTCTCAGCTTTCTTCTTTTACACACGTTACCAAACTCAGTCACCAGCTTCTACAGTTTCTCACACGAATCAGCCACCAGCACTGTATCATCAGCGAACAACAACTGACTCACTTCCCAAGCTCTCTCATCCACAACAGACTGCATATTTGCCCCTCTTTCCAAAACTCTTGCATTCACCTCCCTAACAACCCCATCCATAAACAAATTAAACAACCATGGAGACATCACACACCCTTGGCGCAAACCAATATTCACTGAGAACCAATCACTTTCCTCTCTTCCAACACGTACACATGCCTTACATCCTCGATAAAAACTTTTCACTGCTTCTAACAACTTGCCTCCCACACCATATATTCTTAATACCTTCCACGAAGCATCTCTATCAACTCTGTCATATGCCTTCTCCAGATACATAAATGCTGCATACAAATCCATTTGCTTTTCTAAGTATTTCTCACATATATTCTTCAAAGCAAACACCTGATACACACATCCTATATCATATATATATATATATATATATATATATATATATATATATATATATATATATATATATATATATATATATATATTCTTTATTTATCATACTTTGTCGCTGTCTCCCGCGGTAGCAAGGTAGCGCAAGGAAACAGACGAAAGAATGGCTCAACCCACCCACAAGCACATGTATATACATAAACGCCCACACACGCACATATAGATACCTATATATTTCAACGGATGCATACATATACATACACAGACATATACATACATACAGATGCACATATTTATATATGCTACAATCATCCATTCTCGCCGCCACCCGTCCCACATATAAGATAACAAAGGCCACATTCGTCCACATTCAGACTCTCGTTGTCATGTGTAATGCACCGAAACCACAGCTCCCTTTCCGTATTCAGGCCCACAGAACTTTCCATGGTTTACCCCAGATGCCTCATATGCCTTGGTTCAATCCAGTGACAGCACGTCTCCCCCAGTATACCACATCGTTCCAATTCACTCTATTCTCTGCACCCCTTTCACCCTCCTGTATATCCAGGCCTCGATCACTCAAAATCTTTTTCACTCGACCCTTCCACCTCCACGTCTGACACATATATTCTCTTTGTCAATCTTTCCTCACTGAAACTCTCCATATGACCAAACCATTTCAATACACCGTCTTCTGGTCCCTCAGCCGCACTCTTTTTATTACCACATATCTCTCTTGCCCTTTCATTACTTAATCGATCAAACCACCTCACACCACGTATTGTCCTGAAACATCACATTTCCAACACATCCACCATCCCCTGCACAACCCTATCTATCGCCTATGCCTCACAACCATATAACATTGTTGGAACCACTATTCCTTCAAACAAACCCATTTTTGCTTCTGGCCTTCCACACATTCTTCAACGCTCCCAGAACCTTCGCCCCTTCCCCCATCCTATGTCTCACTTCAGCTTCCATGGTTCTATCCACTGCTAATTACACTCCCAGATATCTAAAACACTTCACTTCCTCCAGTTTTTCTCCATTCAAACTTACCTCCCAATTGACTTGTCCCTCAACCCTACTGAACCTAATAATCTTGCTCTTAGTCTTTCAGACACACACTTTACCAAACTCAGTCACCAGCCTCTGCAGTTTCTCACCCGAATCAGCCACCAGCGCTGTATCATCAGCGAACAACAACTGACTCACTTTTCAAGCCCTCTCATCCCCAACAGACCGCATACTTGCCCTTCTCTCCTTAACAATCACATCCATAAATGAATCGAACGACCATGGAGACATCACACACCCCTGCCGTAAACCGAAATTCACTGACAACCAGTCACTTTCCTCTCTTCCTACTCGTACACATGCCTTACATCCTCGATAAAAGCTTTTCACTGCTTCTAGTAACATTCCTACCACACCATACTTAATACCTTCCACAGAGCATCTCTATCTACTCAATCATTTGCCTTCTCCAGATCCATAAGTGCTACATACAAATCCATCTGCTTTTCTAAATATTTCTCACATACATTCTTCATAGCAAAGACCAGATCCACACATCCTCTACCACCTCTGAAACTACATTGCTCCTTCCCAATCTGAAGCTCTGTACCTGCCTTTACCCTTTTAATCAATACCTTCCCAAATAATTTCCCAGGAACACTCGACAAACTTATACCTCTGTAATTTGAACACTCACCTTTATCCCCTTTGTCTTTGTACAATAGCACTATACATGCATTCCGCCAATCCTCAGGCACTTCACCATGAACCATACATATAATGAATATCCCCACCAACCAGTCAACAACAGTCACCCCATTTTTTAAAAAAATCCTTAACAAAACCATCCAAACCCACCTCCTTGCCTGCTCTCATCTTCCGCAAAGCTTTTCCTACCTCTTCTCTGTTTATCAAGTCATTCTCCATAACCCTCTCATTTCGCACACCACCTCGAAGTAAAACACCCTATATCTGCCACTCTATCATCAAACATATTCAACAAACCTTCAAAATACTCACTCCACCTCCATCGCACTTCACCACTATTTGTTATTACCTCACCATTTGCCCCTCCACCGTTGTTCCCATTAGTTCTCTTGTCTTACCCATGTATATATATATATATATATATATATATATATATATATATATATATATATATATATATATATATATATATATATATATATATATACATACATATATATATACATATATATATATATATATATATATATATATATATATATATATATATATATATATATATATATATATATATATATATATATATATGTATATATATATATATATATATATATATATATATATATATATATATATATATATATACATATATATATATATATATATATATATATATATATATATATATATATATATATGTATATATATATATATATATATATATATATATATATATATATATATATATATATATATATATATATATATATATATATATATATATATATATATGTATATATATATATATATATATTAGTTCTCAGTGAATGTAGGTTTGCGGCAGGGGTATGTGATGTCTCCATGGTTGTTTAATTTGTTTATGGATGGGGTTGTTAGGGAGGTGAATGCAAGAGTTTTGGAAAGAGGGGCAAGTATGAAGTCTGTTGGGGATGAGAGAGCTTGGAAAGTGAGTCAGTTGTTGTTCGCTGATGATACAGTGCTGGTGGCTGATTCATGTGAGAAACTGCAGAAGCTGGTGACTGAGTTTGGTAAAGTGTGTGAAAGAAGAAAGTTAAGAGTAAATGTGAATAAGAGCAAGGTTATTAGGTACAGTAGGGTTGAGGGTCAAGTCAATTGGGAGGTAAGTTTGAATGGAGAAAAACTGGAGGAAGTCAAGTGTTTTAGATATCTGGGAGTGGATCTGGCAGCGGATGGAACCATGGAAGCGGAAGTGTATCATAGGGTGGGGGAGGGGGCGAAAATCCTGGGAGCCTTGAAGAATGTGTGGAAGTCGAGAACATTATCTCCGAAAGCAAAAATGGGTATGTTTGAAGGATTAGTGGTTCCAACAATGTTGCATGGCTGCGAGGCGTGGGCTATGGATAGAGTTGTGCGCAGGAGGGTGGATGTGCTGCAAATGAGATTTTTGAGGACAATATGTGGTGTGAGGTGGTTTGATCGTGTAAGTAATGTAAGGGTAAGAGAGATGTGTGGAAATAAAAAGAGCGTGCTTGAGAGAGCAGAAGCGGGTGTTTTGAAATGGTTTGGTCAGATGGAGAGAATGAGTGAGGAAAGATTGACCAAGAGGATATATGTGTCGGGGGTGGAGGGAACGAGGAGAAGTGGGAGACCAAATTGGAGGTGGAAAGATGGAGTGAAAAAGATTTTGAGTGATCGGGGCCTGAACATGCAGGAGGGTGAAAGGCGGGCAAGGAAAAGAGTGAATTAGATCGATGTGGTATACCGGGGTCGACGTGCTGTCAATGGATTGAATCAGGGCATGTGAAGCGTTTGGGTAAACCATGGAAAGCTCTCTGGGGCCTGGATGTGGAAAGGGAGCTGTGGTTTCGGGTATTATTGCATGACAGCTAGAGACTGAGTGTGAACGCATGGGGCCTTTGTTGTCTTTTCCTAGCGCTACCTCGCACACATGAGGGGGGAGGGGGATGTTATTCCATGTGTTGCGAGGTGGCGATGGAAATGAATAAAGGCAGACAGTGTGAATTGTGTGCATGTGTATATATGTATGTGTTTGTGTGTGTATATATATGTGTAAATTGAGATGTATGGGTATGTATATTTGCGTGTGTGGACGTGTATGTATATATATGTGTATGGGGGTGGGTTGGGACATTTCTTTCGTCTGTTTCCTTGCGCTACCTCGCAAACGCGGGAGACAGCGACAAAGCAAAATAATAATGATAATGATAATATATATATATATATATATATATATATATATATTATATATATATATATATATATATATATATATATATATATATATATATTTTTTTTTTTTTTTTTTTTATACTTTGTCGCTGTCTCCCGCGTTTGCGAGGTAGCGCAAGGAAACAGACGAAAGAAATGGCCCAACCCCCCCCCCCCATACACATGTACATACACACGTCCACACACGCAAATATACATACCTACACAGCTTTCCATGGTTTACCCCAGACGCTTCACATGCCTTGATTCAATCCACTGACAGCACGTCAACCCCTGTATACCACATGACTCCAATTCACTCTATTCCTTGCCCTCCTTTCACCCTCCTGCATGTTCAGGCCCCGATCACACAAAATCTTTTTCACTCCATCTTTCCACCTCCAATTTGGTCTCCCTCTTCTCCTCGTTCCCTCCACCTCCGACACATATATCCTCTTGGTCAATCTCTCCTCACTCATTCTCTCCATGTGCCCAAACCATTTCAAAACACCCTCTTCTGCTCTCTCAACCACGCTCTTTTTATTTCCACACATCTCTCTTACCCTTACGTTACTTACTCGATCAAACCACCTCACACCACACATTGTCCTCAAACATCTCATTTCCAGCACATCCATCCTCCTGCGCACATCTCTATCCATAGCCCACGCCTCGCAACCATACAACATTGTTGGAACCACTATTCCCTCAAACATACCCATTTTCGCTTTCCGAGATAATGTTCTCGACTTCCACACATTTTTCAAGGCTCCCAAAATTTTCGCCCCCTCCCCCACCCTATGATCCACTTCCGCTTCCATGGTTCCATCCGCTGACAGATCCACTCCCAGATATCTAAAACACTTCACTTCCTCCAGTTTTTCTCCATTCAAACTCACCTCCCAATTGACTTGACCCTCACCCCTACTGTACCTAATAACCTTGCTCTTATTCACATTTACTCTCAACTTTCTTCTTCCACACACTTTACCAAACTCAGTCACCAGCTTCTGCAGTTTCTCACATGAATCAGCCACCAGCGCTGTATCATCAGCGAACAACAACTGACTCACTTCCCAAGCTCTCTCATCCCCAACAGACTTCATACTTGCCCCTCTTTCCAGGACTCTTGCATTTACCTCCCTTACAACCCCATCCATAAACAAATTAAACAACCATGGAGACATCACACACCCCTGCCGCAAACCTACATTCACTGAGAACCAATCACTTTCCTCTCTTCCTACACGTACACATGCCTTACATCCTCGATAAAAACTTTTCACTGCTTCTAACAACTTGCCTCCCACACCATATATTCTTAATACCTTCCACAGAGCATCTCTATCAACTCTATCATATGCCTTCTCCAGATCCATAAATGCTACATACAAATCCATTTGCTTTTCTAAGTATTTCTCACATACATTCTTCAAAGCAAACACCTGATCCACACATCCTCTACCACTTCTGAAACCGCACTGCTCTTCCCCAATCTGATGCTCTGTACATGCCTTCACCCTCTCGATCAATACCCTCCCATATAATTTACCAGGAATACTCAACAAACTTATACCTCTGTAATTTGAGCACTCACTCTTATCCCCTTTGCCTTTGTACAATGGCACTATGCACGCATTCCGCCAATCCTCAGGCACCTCACCATGAGTCATACATACATTAAATAACCTTACCAACCAGTCAACAATACAGTCACCCCCTTTTTTAATAAATTCCACTGCAATACCATCCAAACCTGCTGCCTTGCCGGCTTTCATCTTCCGCAAAGCTTTTACTACCTCTTCTCTGTTTACCAAATCATTTTCCCTAACCCTCTCACTTTGCACACCACCTCGACCAAAACACCCTATATCTGCCACTCTGTCATCAGACACATTCAACAAACCTTCAAAATACTCATTCCATCTCCTTCTCACATCACCGCTACTTGTTATCACCTCCCCATTTGCGCCCTTCACTGAAGTTCCCATTTGCTCCCTTGTCTTACGCACCCTATTTACCTCCTTCCAGAACATCTTTTTATTCTCCCTAAAATTTACTGATAGTCTCTCACCCCAACTCTCATTTGCCCTTTTTTTCACCTCTTGCACCTTTCTCTTGACCTCCTGTCTCTTTCTTTTATACTTCTCCCACTCAATTGCATTTTTTCCCTGCAAAAATCGTCCAAATGCCTCTCTCTTCTCTTTCACTAATACTCTTACTTCTTCATCCCACCACTCACTACCCTTTCTAAACAGCCCACCTCCCACTCTTCTCATGCCACAAGCATCTTTTGCGCAATCCATCACTGATTCCCTAAATACATCCCATTCCTCCCCCACTCCCTTTACTTCCATTGTTCTCACCTTTTTCCATTCTGTACACAGTCTCTCCTGGTACTTCCCCACACAGGTCTCCTTCCCAAGCTCACTTACTCTCACCACCTTCTTCACCCCAACATTCACTCCTCTTTTCTGAAAACCCATACTAATCTTCACCTTAGCCTCCACAAGATAATGATCAGACATCCCTCCAGTTGCACCTCTCAGCACATTAACATCCAAAAGTCTCTCTTTCGCGCGCCTGTCAATTAACACGTAATCCAATAACGCTCTCTGGCCATCTCTCCTACTTACATAAGTATACTTATGTATATCTCGCTTTTTAAACCAGGTATTCCCAATCATCAGTCCTTTTTCAGCACATAAATCTACAAGCTCTTCACCATTTCCATTTACAACACTGAACACCCCATGCATACCAATTATTCCCTCAACTGCCACATTACTCACCTTTGCATTCAAATCACCCATCACTATAACCCGGTCTCGTGCATCAAAACCGCTAACACACTCATTTAGCTGCTCCCAAAACACTTGCCTCTCATGATCTTTCTTCTCATGCCCAGGTGCATATGCACCAATAATCACCCACCTCTCTCCATCAACTTTCAGTTTTACCCATATTAATCGAGAATTTACTTTCTTGCATTCTATCACATACTCCCACAAGGCATATATATATATATATATATATATATATATATATATATATATATATATAAATATATATATATATATATATATATATATATATATATATATATATATATATATATATATATATGTATATATGTATATATATATTATTCCTGGGGACAGAGGAGAAAAAATACTTCCCACGTATTCCCTGCGTGTCGTAGAAGGCGACTAAAAGGGGAAGGAGCGGGGGGCTGGAAATCCTCCCCTCTCATTTTTTTTATCTTCGAAAAGAAGGAACAGGGAAGAGGGCCAGGTGAGGATATTCTCTCAAAGACCCAGCCCTCTGTTCTTAACGCTACCTCGCTAACGCGGGAAATGGCGAATAGTTTGAAAGAAAGCAAGAATATATATATATATATATATATATATATATATATATATATATATATATATATATATATATATTTTTGTATTATTATTATACTTTGTCGCTGTCTCCCGCGTTTGCGAGGTAGCGCAAGGAAACAGACGAAAGAAATGGCCCAACCCCCCCCCATACACATGTATATACATACGTCCACACACGCAAATATACATACCTACACAGCTTTCCATGGTTTACCCCAGACGCTTCACATGCCTTGATTCAATCCACTGACAGCACGTCAACCCCGGTATACCACATCGCTCCAATTCACTCTTTTCCTTGCCCTCCTTTCACCCTCCTGCATGTTCAGGCCCCGATCACACAAAATCTTTTTCACTCCATCTTTCCACCTCCAATTTGGTCTCCCTCTTCTCCTTGTTCCCTCCACCTCCGACACATATATCCTCTTGGTCAATCTTTCCTCACTCATTCTCTCCATGTGCCCAAACCACTTCAAAACACCCTCTTCTGCTCTCTCAACCACGCTCTTTTTATTTCCACACATGTCTCTTACCCTTACGTTACTCACTCGATCAAACCACCTCACACCACACATTGTCCTCAAACATCTCATTTCCAGCACATCCATCCTCCTGTGCACAACTCTATCCATAGCCCACGCCTCGCAACCATACAACATTGTTGGAACCACTATTCCTTCAAACATACCCATTTTTGCTTTCCGAGATAATGTTCTCGACTTCCACACATTCTTCAAGGCCCCCAGAATTTTCGCCCCCTCCCCCACCCTATGATCCACTTCCGCTTCCATGGTTCCATCCGCTGCCAGATCCACTCCCAGATATCTAAAACACTTCACTTCCTCCAGTTTTTCTCCATTCAAACTCACCTCCCAATTGACTTGACCCTCAACCCTACTGTACCTAATAACCTTGCTCTTACTCACATTTACTCTTAACTTTCTTCTTCCACACACTTTACCAAACTCAGTCACCAGCTTCTGCAGTTTCTCACATGAATCAGCCACCAGCGCTGTATCATCAGCGAACAACAACTGACTCACTTCCCAAGCTCTCTCATCCCCAACAGACTTCATACTTGCCCCTCTTTCCAAAACTCTTGCATTTACCTCCCTAACAACCCCATCCATAAACAAATTAAACAACCATGGAGACATCACACACCCCTGCCGCAAACCTACATTCACTGAGAACCAATCACTTTCCTCTCTTCCTACACGTACACATGCCTTACATCCTCGATAAAAACTTTTCACTGCTTCTAACAACTTTCCTCCCACACCATATATTCTTAATACCTTCCACAGAGCATCTCTATCAACTCTATCATATGCCTTCTCCAGATCCATAAATGCTACATACAAATCCATTTGCTTTTCTAAGTATTTCTCACATGCATTCTTCAAAGCAAACACCTGATCCACACATCCTCTACCACTTCTGAAACCACACTGCTCTTCCCCGATCTGATGCTCTGTACATGCCTTCACCCTCTCAATCAATACCCTCCCATATAATTTACCAGGAATACTCAACAAACTTATACCTCTGTAATTTGAGCACTCACTCTTATCCCCTTTGCCTTTGTACAATGGCACTATGCACGCATTCTGCCAATCCTCAGGCACCTCACCATGAGTCATACATACATTAAATAACCTTACCAACCAGTCCACAGTACAGTCACCCCCTTTTTTAATAAATTCCACTGCAATACCATCCAAACCTGCTGCCTTGCCGGCTTTCATCTTCCGCAAAGCTTTCACTACCTCTTCTCTGTTTACCAAATCATTTTCCGTAACCCTCTCACTTTGCACACCACCTCGAACAAAACACCCTATATCTGCCACTCTATCATCAAACACATTCAACAAACCTTCAAAATACTCACTCCATCTCCTTCTCACATCACCACTACTTGTTATCACCTCCCCATTTGCGCCCTTCACTGAAGTTCCCATTTGCTCCCTTGTCTTACGCACTTTATTTACCTCCTTCCAGAACATCTTTTTATTCTCTCTAAAATTTAATGATACTCTCTCACCCCAACTCTCATTTGCCCTTTTTTCACCTCTTGCACCTTTCTCTTGACCTCCTGTCTCTTTCTTTTATACATCTCCCACTCAATTGCATTTTTTCCCTGCAAAAATCGTCCAAATGCCTCTCTCTTCTCTTTCACTAATACTCTTACTTCTTCATCCCACCACTCACTACCCTTTCTAATCAACCCACCTCCCACTCTTCTCATGCCACAAGCATCTTTTGCGCAATCCATCACTGATTCCCTAAATACATCCCATTCCTCCCCCACTCCCCTCACTTCCATTGTTCTCAACTTTTTCCATTATATATATATATATATATATATATATATATATATATATATATATATATATATATATATATATATATATATATATATATATATATATATATATATATATATATATATATATATATATATATATATATATATATATATATATATATATATATTTATATATATATATATATATATATATATATCTGGGTGTGGATTTGGCAGAGGATGGAACCATGGAAGCGGATGTGAGTCACAAAGGTTCTGGGAGCGTTGAAGAATGTGTGGAAGGAAGAAGGTTGGTGACTGAATTTGGAAAAGTGTGTGAATGGAGAAAGCTTAAGGTAAATGTGAATAAGAACAAGGTTATTAGGCTCAGTAGGGTTGAGGGACAAGTTAACTGGGATGTAAGTTTGAAGGGAGAAAAATTGGATGAAGTGAAGTGTTTTAGATATCTGGGAGTGGACTTAGCAGCAGATGGAACCATGACTGCAGAAGTGAGTCACAAGGTGGGGGAGGGGACAAAGGTTTTGGGAACGTTGAAGAATGTGTGGAAGGCCAGAACGTTATCTCGGAGAGTTATAATGGGTATGGTTTAAGCAATAATTGTTCCAACAATGTTACATGGTTGCGACGCATGAGCTATAGATAGGGTTGTGCGGAGGAGGATGGATGTGTTAGAAATGAAATGTTTGAAGACAATATGTGGTGTGAGGTGGTTTGATTAAGTAATGAAAGGGTAAGAGAGATGTGTGGTAATAAAAAGAGCGTGGTTGAGAGAGCAGAAAAGGATGTGTTGAAATGTTTTGGACACATTGAGAGAATGAGTGAGGAAAGATTTACAAAGAGGATATGAGTGTCAGAGATGTAGGGAAGGAGAGGCGGGATAACAAATTGGAGGTAGAAGGATGGAGTGAAAAAGATTTTGAGGGATCGGGGCCTGAACATTCACGAGGGTGAAAGGCGTGCAAGGAATAGGGAGAATTGGAACGATGTGGTATACCGGGGTTGACATGCTATCAGTGGATTGATCCAGGGCATGTAAAGCGTCTGGGGTAAACCATGGAAAGGTCTGTGGGGCCTGGATGTGGAAAGGTACCTGAAGTTTGGTACATTACATATAACAGCTAGAGAGTGAGTGTGAACGAATGTAGCTTTTTTGTCTTCCTGGCGTTGCCTCGTTGGAGGAAGATGGGGTGGGGGATGCTATTTCGTGTGTGGCGGGGTGGCGACAGGGAATGGATGAAGGCAGCAAGTATGGATATGTACTTGCGCTGACTCACTAACACGGGAGGCGGCAGTTAAGTATGATATATATATATATATCATATATATATATATATATATATATATATATATGTATTTAGGGAATCAGTGATGGATTGCGCAAAAGATGCTTGTGGCATGAGAAGAGTGGGAGGTGGGCTGTTTAGAAAGGGTAGTGAGTGGTGGGATGAAGAAGTAAGAGTATTAGTGAAAGAGAAGAGAGAGGCATTTGGACGATTTTTGCAGGGAAAAAATGCAATTGAGTGGGAGAAGTATAAAAGAAAGAGACAGGAGGTCAAGAGAAAGGTGCAAGAGGTGAAAAAAAGGGCAAATGAGAGTTGGGGTGAGAGACTATCAGTAAATTTTAGGGAGAATAAAAAGATGTTCTGGAAGGAGGTAAATAGGGTGCGTAAGACAAGGGAGCAAATGGGAACTTCAGTGAAGGGCGTAAATGGGGAGGTGATAACAAGTAGCGGTGATGTGAGAAGGAGATGGAATGAGTATTTTGAAGGTTTGTTGAATGTGTCTGATGACAGAGTGGCAGATATAGGGTGTTTTGGTCGAGGTGGTGTGCAAAGTGAGAGGGTTAGGGAAAATGATTTGGTAAACAGAGAAGAGGTAGTAAAAGCTTTGCGGAAGATGAAAGCCGGCAAGGCAGCAGGTTTGGATGGTATTGCAGTGGAATTTATTAAAAAAGGGGGTGACTGTATTGTTGACTGGTTGGTAAGGTTATTTAATGTATGTATGACTCATGGTGAGGTGCCTGAGGATTGGCGGAATGCGTGCATAGTGCCATTGTACAAAGGCAAAGGGGATAAGAGTGAGTGCTCAAATTACAGAGGTATAAGTTTGTTGAGTATTCCTGGTAAATTATATGGGAGGGTATTGATTGAGAGGGTGAAGGCATGTACAGAGCATCAGATTGGGGAAGAACAGTGCGGTTTCAGAAGTGGTAGAGGATGTGTGGATCAGGTGTTTGCTTTGAAGAATGTATGTGAGAAATACTTAGAAAAGCAAATGGATTTGTATGTAGCATTTATGGATCTGGAGAAGGCATATGATAGAGTTGATAGAGATGCTCTGTGGAAGGTATTAAGAATATATGGTGTGGGAGGCAAGTTGTTAGAAGCAGTGAAAAGTTTTTATCGAGGATGTAAGGCATGTGTACGTGTAGGAAGAGAGGAAAGTGATTGGTTCTCAGTGAATGTAGGTTTGCGGCAGGGGTGTGTGATGTCTCCATGGTTGTTTAATTTGTTTATGGATGGGGTTGTAAGGGAGGTAAATGCAAGAGTCCTGGAAAGAGGGGCAAGTATGAAGTCTGTTGGGGATGAGAGAGCTTGGGAAGTGAGTCAGTTGTTGTTCGCTGATGATACAGCGCTGGTGGCTGATTCATGTGAGAAACTGCAGAAGCTGGTGACTGAGTTTGGTAAAGTGTGTGGAAGAAGAAAGTTGAGAGTAAATGTGAATAAGAGCAAGGTTATTAGGTACAGTAGGGGTGAGGGTCAAGTCAATTGGGAGGTGAGTTTGAATGGAGAAAAACTGGAGGAAGTGAAGTGTTTTAGATATCTGGGAGTGGATCTGTCAGCGGATGGAACCATGGAAGCGGAAGTGGATCATAGGGTGGGGGAGGGGGCGAAAATTTTGGGAGCCTTGAAAAATGTGTGGAAGTCGAGAACATTATCTCGGAAAGCAAAAATGGGTATGTTTGAGGGAATAGTGGTTCCAACAATGTTGTATGGTTGCGAGGCGTGGGCTATGGATAGAGATGTGCGCAGGAGGATGGATGTGCTGGAAATGAGATGTTTGAGGACAATGTGTGGTGTGAGGTGGTTTGATCGAGTAAGTAACGTAAGGGTAAGAGAGATGTGTGGAAATAAAAAGAGCGTGGTTGAGAGAGCAGAAGAGGGTGTTTTGAAATGGTTTGGGCACATGGAGAGAATGAGTGAGGAGAGATTGACCAAGAGGATATATGTGTCGGAGGTGGAGGGAACGAGGAGAAGAGGGAGACCAAATTGGAGGTGGAAAGATGGAGTGAAAAAGATTTTGTGTGATCGGGGCCTGAACATGCAGGAGGGTGAAAGGAGGGCAAGAAATAGAGTGAATTGGAGTCATGTGGTATACAAGGGTTGACGTGCTGTCAGTGGATTGAAGCAAGGCATGTGAAGCGTCTGGGGTAAACCATGGAAAGCTGTGTAGGTATGTATATTTGCGTGTGTGGACGTGTATATGTACATGTGTATGGGGGGGGGGGCCATTTCTTTCGTCTGTTTCCTTGCGCTACCTCGCAAACGCGGGAGACAGCGACAAAGTATAAAAAAAAAAAAAAAAAAAAAAATATATATATATATATATATATTGTATACATATTTGTTGAATGTGTTTGATGATAGAGTAGTAGATATAGGGTGTTTTGGTCGAGGTGGTGTGCAAAGTGAGAGGGTTAGGGAGAATGATTTGGTAAACAGAGAAGAGGTAGTAAAAGCTTTGCGGAAGATGAAAGCCGGCAAGGCAGCGGTTTTGGATGTTATTGCAATGGGGTTTATTAAACAAGGGGGTGAATGTATTGTTGACTGGTTGGTAAGGTTATTTAATGTATGTATGACTCATGGTGAGGTGCCTGAGGATTGGTGGAATGCTTACATAGTGCCATTGTACAAAGGCAAAGGGGATAAGAGTGAGTGCTCAAATTACAGAGGTATAAGTTTGTTGAGTATTTCTGGGAAATTTTATGGGAGGGTATTGATAGAGAGGGTGAAGGCATATACAGAGCATCAGATTGGGGAAGAGCAGTGTGGTTTCAGAAGTGGTAGAGGATGTGTGGATCAGGTGTTTGCTTTGAAAAATGTATGTGAGAAATACTTAGAAAAGCAAATGGAGTTGTATCTAGCATTTATGGATCTGGAGAAGGGATACGATAAAGTTGATAGGGATGCTCTGTGGGAGGTATTAAGAATATATGATGTGGGAGGTAAGTTGTTAGAAGCAGTGAAAAGTTTTTATCGAGGATGTAAGGCATGTGTGCGTGTAGGAAGAGAGAAAAGTGATTGGTTTTCAGTGAATGTTGGTTTGAGGCATTTGTGCGTGATGTCTCCATGGTTGTATAATTTGTTTATGGATGGGGTTGTTAGGGAGGTGAATGCAAGAGTTTTGGAAAGAGGGGCAAGTATGCAGCCTGTTGTGGATGAGAGAGCTTGGGAAGTGGTCAGTTGCTGTTCGCTGATTTTTCAGCGCTGATTCGGGTGAGAAACTGCAGAAGCTGGTGACTGAGTGTGTTGAAGTGTGTAAAAGAAGAAAGCTGAGAGTGAATGTGAATAAGAGCAAGGTTATTAGATACAGTAGGGTTGAGGGATAAGTCAATTGGGAGGTAAGTTTGAATGGAGGAAAACTAGAGGAAGTGAAGTGTTTTAGATATCTGGGAGTGGATTTGGTTGCGGATGGAACCATGGAAGCGGAAGCGAGTCATAGGGTTGGGGAGGGGCCGAAAGTTCTGGGAGCGTTGAAGAATGTATGGAAGGCGAGAACGTTATCTTGGAAAGCAAAAATAGGTATGTTTGAAGGAATAGTGGTTCCAACAATGTTATATGGTTGCGAGGCGTGGGCTATAGATAGAGTGCTGGAAATGAGATGTTTGAGGACAATATGTGGTGTGAGGTGGTTTGATCGAGTAAGTAATGAAAGCAGTGAAAAGTTTTTATCGAGGATGTAAGGCATGTGTACGTGTAGGAAGAGAGGAAAGTGATTGGTTCTCAGTGAATGTAGGTTTGCGGCAGGGGTGTGTGATGTCTCCATGGTTGTTTAATTTGTTTATGGATGGGGTTGTTAGGGAGGTAAATGCAAGAGTCTTGGAAAGAGGGGCAAGTATGAAGTCTGTTGGGGATGAGAGAGCTTGGGAAGTGAGTCAGTTGTTGTTCGCTGATGATACAGCGCTGGTGGCGGATTCATGTGAGAAACTGCAGAAGCTGGTGACGGAGTTTGGTAAAGTGTGTGGAAGAAGAAAGTTAAGAGTAAATGTGAATAAGAGCAAGGTTATTAGGTACAGTAGGGTTGAGGGTCAAGTCAATTGGGAGGTGAGTTTGAATGGTGAAAAACTGGAGGAAGTGAAGTGTTTTAGATATCTGGGAGTGGATCTGTCAGCGGATGGAACCATGGAAGCGGAAGTGGATCATAGGGTGGGGGAGGGGGCGAAAATTCTGGGAGCCTTGAAAAATGTGTGGAAGTCGAGAACATTATCCCGGAAAGCAAAAATGGGTATGTTTGAAGGAATAGTAGTTCCAACAATGTTGTATGGTTGCGAGGCGTGGGCTATGGATAGAGTTGTGCGCAGGAGGATGGATGTGCTGGAAATAAGATGTTTGAGGACAATGTGTGGTGTGAGGTGGTTTGATCGAGTAAGTAACGTAAGGGTAAGAGAGATGTGTGGAAATAAAAAGAGCGTGGTTGAGAGAGCAGAAGAGGGTGTTTTAAATGGTTTGGGCACATGGAGAGAATGAGTGAGGAAAGATTGACCAAGAGGATATATGTGTCGGAGGTGGAGGGAACGAGGAGAAGAGGGAGACCAAATTGGAGGTGGAAAGATGGAGTGAAAAAGATTTTGTGTGATCGGGGCCTGAACATGCAGGAGGGTGAAAGGAGGGCAAGGAATAGAGTGAATTGGAGCGATGTGGTATACAGGGGTTGACGTGCTGTCACGTGGATTGAATCAAGGCATGTGAAGCGTCTGGGTAAACCATGGAAAGCTCTCTGGGGCCTGGATGTGGAAAGGGAGCTGTGGTTTCGGGTATTATTGCATGACAGCTAGAGACTGAGTGTGAACGCATGGGGCCTTTGTTGTCTTTTCCTAGCGCTACCTCGCACACATGAGGGGGGAGGGGGATGTTATTCCATGTGTTGCGAGGTGGCGATGGAAATGAATAAAGGCAGACAGTGTGAATTGTGTGCATGTGTATATATGTATGTGTCTGTGTGTGTATATATATGTGTAAATTGAGATGTATGGGTATGTATATTTGCGTGTGTGGACGTGTATGTATATATATGTGTATGGGGGTGGGTTGGGACATTTCTTTCGTCTGTTTCCTTGCGCTACCTCGCAAACGCGGGAGACAGCGACAAAGCAAAATAATAATGATAATGATAATATATATATATATATATATATATATATATATATATATATATATATATATATATATATATATATGTATATATGTATATATATATTATTCCTGGGGACAGAGGAGAAAAAATACTTCCCACGTATTCCCTGCGTGTCGTAGAAGGCGACTAAAAGGGGAAGGAGCGGGGGCTGGAAATCCTCCCCTCTCGTTTTTTTTAATCTTCGAAAAGAAGGAACAGGGAAGAGGGCTAGGTGAGGATATTCGCTCAAAGACCCAGCCCTCTGTTCTTAACGCTACCTCGCTAACGCGGGAAATGGCGAATAGTTTGAAAGAAAGCAAGAATATATATATATATATATATATATATATATATATATATATATATATATATATATATATATATATATATATTTTTGTATTATTATTATACTTTGTCGCTGTCTCCCGCGTTTGCGAGGTAGCGCAAGGAAACAGACGAAAGAAATGGCCCAACCCCCCCCCCCATACACATGTATATACATACGTCCACACACGCAAATATACATACCTACACAGCTTTCCATGGTTTACCCCAGACGCTTCACATGCCTTGATTCAATCCACTGACAGCACGTCAACCCCGGTATACCACATCGCTCCAATTCACTCTATTCCTTGCCCTCCTTTCACCCTCCTGCATGTTCAGGCCCCGATCACACAAAATCTTTTTCACTCCATCTTTCCACCTCCAATTTGGTCTCCCTCTTCTCCTCGTTCCCTCCACCTCCGACACATATATCCTCTTGGTCAATCTTTCCTCACTCATTCTCTCCATGTGCCCAAACCACTTCAAAACACCCTCTTCTGCTCTCTCAACCACGCTCTTTTTATTTCCACACTTGTCTCTTACCCTTACGTTACTCACTCGATCAAACCACCTCACACCACACATTGTCCTCAAACATCTCATTTCCAGCACATCCATCCTCCTGCGCACAACTCTATCCATAGCCCACGCCTCGCAACCATACAACATTGTTGGAACCACTATTCCTTCAAACATACCCATTTTTGCTTTCCGAGATAATGTTCTCGACTTCCACACATTCTTCAAGGCCCCCAGAATTTTCGCCCCCTCCCCCACCCTATGATCCACTTCCGCTTCCATGGTTCCATCCGCTGCCAGATCCACTCCCAGATATCTAAAACACTTCACTTCCTCCAGTTTTTCTCCATTCAAACTCACCTCCCAATTGACTTGACCCTCAACCCTACTGTACCTAATAACCTTGCTCTTACTCACATTTACTCTTAACTTTCTTCTTCCACACACTTTACCAAACTCAGTCACCAGCTTCTGCAGTTTCTCACATGAATCAGCCACCAGCGCTGTATCATCAGCGAACAACAACTGACTCACTTCCCAAGCTCTCTCATCCCCAACAGACTTCATACTTGCCCCTCTTTCCAAAACTCTTGCATTTACCTCCCTAACAACCCCATCCATAAACAAATTAAACAACCATGGAGACATCACACACCCCTGCCGCAAACCTACATTCACTGAGAACCAATCACTTTCCTCTCTTCCTACACGTACACATGCCTTACATCCTCGATAAAAACTTTTCACTGCTTCTAACAACCTTCCTCCCACACCATATATTCTTAATACCTTCCACAGAGCATCTCTATCAACTCTATCATATGCCTTCTCCAGATCCATAAATGCTACATACAAATCCATTTGCTTTTCTAAGTATTTCTCACATACATTCTTCAAAGCAAACACCTGATCCACACATCCTCTACCACTTCTGAAACCACACTGCTCTTCCCCGATCTGATGCTCTGTACATGCCTTCACCCTCTCAATCAATATCCTCCCATATAATTTACCAGGAATACTCAACAAACTTATACCTCTGTAATTTGAGCACTCACTCTTATCCCCTTTGCCTTTGTACAATGGCACTATGCACGCATTCCGCCAATCCTCAGGCACCTCACCATGAGTCATACATACATTAAATAACCTTACCAACCAGTCCACAGTACAGTCACCCCCTTTTTTAATAAATTCCACTGCAATACCATCCAAACCTGCTGCCTTGCCGGCTTTCATCTTCCGCAAAGCTTTCACTACCTCTTCTCTGTTTACCAAATCATTTTCCCTAACCCTCTCACTTTGCACACCACCTCGGCCAAAACACCCTATATCTGCCACTCTATCATCAAACACATTCAACAAACCTTCAAAATACTCACTCCATCTCCTTCTCACATCACCACTACTTGTTATCACCTCCCCATTTGCGCCCTTCACTGAAGTTCCCATTTGCTCCCTTGTCTTACGCACTTTATTTACCTCCTTCCAGAACATCTTTTTATTCTCTCTAAAATTTAATGATACTCTCTCACCCCAACTCTCATTTGCCCTTTTTTTCACCTCTTGCACCTTTCTCTTGACCTCCTGTCTCTTTCTTTTATACATCTCCCACTCAATTGCATTTTTTCCCTGCAAAAATCGTCCAAATGCCTCTCTCTTCTCTTTCACTAATACTCTTACTTCTTCATCCCACCACTCACTACCCTTTCTAATCAACCCACCTCCCACTCTTCTCATGCCACAAGCATCTTTTGCGCAATCCATCACTGATTCCCTAAATACATCCCATTCCTCCCCCACTCCCCTTACTTCCATTGTTCTCACCTTTTTCCATTATATATATATATATATATATATATATGTATCTGGGTGTGGATTTGGCAGAGGATGGAACCATGGAAGCGGATGTGAGTCACAAAGGTTCTGGGAGCGTTGAAGAATGTGTGGAAGGCAAGAAGGTTGGTGACTGAATTTGGAAAAGTGTGTGAATGGCGAAAGCTTAAGGTAAATGTGAATAAGAAGAAGGTTATTAGGCTCAGTAGGGTTGAGGGACAAGTTAACTGGGATGTAAGTTTGAACGGAGAAAAATTGGATGAAGTGAAGTGTTTTAGATATCTGGGAGTGGACTTAGCAGCAGATGGAACCATGACTGCAGAAGTGAGTCACAAGGTGGGGGAGGGGACAAAGGTTTTGGGAACGTTGAAGAATGTGTGGAAGGCCAGAACGTTATCTCGGAGAGTTATAATGGGTATGGTTTAAGCAATAATTGTTCCAACAATGTTACATGGTTGCGACGCATGAGCTATAGATAGTGTTGTGCGGAGGAGGATGGATGTGTTAGAAATGAAATGTTTGAAGACAATATGTGGTGTGAGGTGGTTTGATTAGGTAATGAAAGGGTAAGAGAGATGTGTGGTAATAAAAAGAGCGTGGTTGAGAGAGCAGAAAAGGATGTGTTGAAATGTTTTGGACACATTGAGAGAATGAGTGAGGAAAGATTTACAAAGAGGATATGAGTGTCAGAGATGTAGGGAAGGAGAGGCGGGATAACAAATTGGAGGTAGAAGGATGGAGTGAAAAAGATTTTGAGGGATCGGGGCCTGAACATTCACGAGGGTGAAAGGCGTGCAAGGAATAGGGAGAATTGGAACGATGTGGTATACCGGGGTTGACATGCTATCAGTGGATTGATCCAGGGCATGTAAAGCGTCTGGGGTAAACCATGGAAAGGTCTGTGGAGCCTGGATGTGGAAAGGTACCTGAAGTTTGGTACATTACATATAACAGCTAGAGAGTGAGTGTGAACGAATGTAGCTTTTTTGTCTTCCTGGCGTTGCCTCGTTGGAGGAAGATGGGGTGGGGGATGCTATTTCGTGTGTGGCGGGGTGGCGACAGGGATTGGATGAAGGCAGCAAGTATGGATATGTACTTGCGCTGACTCACTAACACGGGAGGCGGCAGTTAAGTATGATATATATATATATATATATATATATATATATATATATATATATATATATATATATATATATATATATATATATATATATATATATATATATATTGTATACATATTTGTTGAATGTGTTTGATGATAGAGTAGTAGATATAGGGTGTTTTGGTCGAGGTGGTGTGCAAAGTGAGAGGGTTAGGGAGAATGATTTCGTAAACAGAGAAGAGGTAGTAAAAGCTTTGCGGAAGATGAAAGCCGGCAAGGCAGCGGGTTTGGATGTTATTGCAGTGGGGTTTATTAAACAAGGGGGTGAATGTATTGTTGACTGGTTGGTAAGGTTATTTAATGTATGTATGACTCATGGTGAGGTGCCTGAGGATTGGTGGAATGCTTACATAGTGCCATTGTACAAAGGCAAAGGGGATAAGAGTGAGTGCTCAAATTACAGAGATATAAGTTTGTTGAGTATTTCTGGGAAATTTTATGGGAGGGTATTGATAGAGAGGGTGAAGGCATATACAGAGCATCAGATTGGGGAAGAGCAGTGTGGTTTCAGAAGTGGTAGAGGATGTGTGGATCAGGTGTTTGCTTTGAAAAATGTATGTGAGAAATACTTAGAAAAGCAAATGGAGTTGTATCTAGCATTTATGGATCTGGAGAAGGGATACGATAAAGTTGATAGGGATGCTCTGTGGGAGGTATTAAGAATATATGATGTGGGAGGTAAGTTGTTAGAAGCAGTGAAAAGTTTTTATCGAGGATGTAAGGCATGTGTGCGTGTAGGAAGAGAGAAAAGTGATTGGTTTTCAGTGAATGTTGGTTTGAGGCATTTGTGCGTGATGTCTCCATGGTTGTATAATTTGTTTATGGATGGGGTTGTTAGGGAGGTGAATGCAAGAGTTTTGGAAAGAGGGGCAAGTATGCAGCCTGTTGTGGATGAGAGAGCTTGGGAAGTGGTCAGTTGCTGTTCGCTGATTTTTCAGCGCTGATTCGGGTGAGAAACTGCAGAAGCTGGTGACTGAGTGTGGTAAAGTGTGTAAAAGAAGAAAGCTGAGAGTGAATGTGAATAAGAGCAAGGTTATTAGATACAGTAGGGTTGAGGGATAAGTCAATTGGGAGGTAAGTTTGAATGGAGGAAAACTAGAGGAAGTGAAGTGTTTTAGATATCTGGGAGTGGATTTGGTTGCGGATGGAACCATGGAAGCGGAAGCGAGTCATAGGGTTGGGGAGGGGCCGAAAGTTCTGGGAGCGTTGAAGAATGTATGGAAGGCGAGAACGTTATCTTGGAAAGCAAAAATAGGTATGTTTGAAGGAATAGTGGTTCCAACAATGTTATATGGTTGCGAGGCGTGGGCTATAGATAGAGTGCTGGAAATGAGATGTTTGAGGACAATATGTGGTGTGAGGTGGTTTGATCGAGTAAGTAATGAAAGGGTAAGAGAGATGTGTGGTAATAAAAAGAGTGTGGTTGAGATAACAGAAGAGGGTGTTTTGAAATGGTTTGGTCACATGGAGAGAATGAGTGAGGAAAGATTGACCAAGAGGATATATGTGCCAGAGGTGGCGGGAACGCGGAGAAGTGGAGACCAAATTGGAGGTGTAAAGATGGAGTGAAAAAGATCTTGAGTGATCAGGGCCTGAACATGCAGGAGGGTGAAAGGCGTGCAAGGAACAGAGGAACTGGAACGATGTGGTGTACAGGGGCCGACGTGCTGTCAATTGATTTAAGCAGGGCATGTGAAGCGTCTGGGGTAAACCATGGAAAATTTTGTGGGGCCTGGATGTAGAAGGGGAGCTGTAGTTTTGGTGCATTATACATGACAGCTAGAGACTGAGTGTGAACGAATGTGGCCTTTGTTGTCTTTTCCTAGCGCTACCTCGCGCACATGCAGGGGGAGGGGGTTTTCATTTCATGTGTGGCGGGGTGGCGACGGGAATATATGTATATCTCTGTGAGTGTATATATGTATACATTGAGATGTATAAATATGTATATGTACGTGTCTGGACGTGTACGTATATACATATGTATGTGGGTGGGCTGGGCCATTCTTTCGTCTGCTTCCTTGCACTACCTCGCTAACGCGGGAGACAGTGACAAAGTATAATTCATATATATATATATATATATATATATATATATATATATATATATATATATATATATATATATATATATATATATATATATATATATATGTATATATATATATATATATATATATATATATTTTTTTTTTTTTTTTTTTTTTTTTTTTTTTTATACTTTGTCGCTGTCTCCCGCGTTTGCGAGGTAGCGCGAGGAAACAGACGAAAGAAATGGCCCAACCCCCATACACACGTACATACACACGTCCACACACGCAAATATACATACCTACACAGCTTTCCATGGTTTACCCCAGACGCTTCACATGCCTTGATTCAATCCACTGACAGCACGTCAACCCCTGTATACCACATCGCTCCAATTCACTCTATTCCTTGCCCTCCTTTCACCCTCCTGCATGTTCAGGCCCCGATCACACAAAATCTTTTTCACTCCATCTTTCCACCTCCAATTTGGTCTCCCTCTTCTCCTCGTTCCCTCCACCTCCGACACATATATCCTCTTGGTCAATCTTTCCTCACTCATTCTCTCCATGTGCCCAAACCATTTCAAAACACCCTCTTCTGCTCTCTCAACCACGCTCTTTTTATTCCCACACATCTCTCTTACCCTTACGTTACTTACTCGATCAAACCACCTCACACCACACATTGTCCTCAAACATCTCATTTCCAGCACATCCATCCTCCTGCGCACAACTCTATCCATAGCCCACGCCTCGCAACCATACAACATTGTTGGAACCACTATTCCTTCAAACATACCCATTTTTGCTTTCCGAGATAATGTTCTCGACTTCCACACATTTTTCAAGGCTCCCAAAATTTTCGCCCCCTCCCCCACCCTATGATCCACTTCCGCTTCCATGGTTCCATCCGCTGACAGATCCACTCCCAGATATCTAAAACACTTCACTTCCTCCAGTTTTTCTCCATTCAAACTCACCTCCCAATTGACTTGACCCTCAACCCTACTGTACCTAATAACCTTGCTCTTATTCACATTTACTCTTAACTTTCTTCTTCCACACACTTTACCAAACTCAGTCACCAGCTTCTGCAGTTTCTCACATGAATCAGCCACCAGCGCTGTATCATCAGCGAACAACAACTGACTCACTTCCCAAGCTCTCTCATCCCCAACAGACTTCATACTTGCCCCTCTTTCCAGGACTCTTGCATTTACCTCCCTAACAACCCCATCCATAAACAAATTAAACAACCATGGAGACATCACACATATATATATATATATATATATAAGAGAGACTTCTGGATGTCAATGTGCTGAGAGGTGCAACTGGAGGGATGTCTGATCATTATCTTGTGGAGGCTAAGGTGAAGATTAGTATGGGTTTTCAGAAAAGAAGAGTGAATGTTGGGGTGAAGAAGGTGGTGAGAGTAAGTGAGCTTGGGAAGGAGACCTGTGTGAAGAAGTATCAGGAGAGACTGTGTACAGAATGGAAAAAGGTGAGAACAATGGAAGTAAGGGGAGTGGGGGAGGAATGGGATGTATTTAGGGAATCAGTGATGGATTGCGCAAAAGATGCGTGTGGCATGAGAAGAGTGGGAGGTGGGCTGTTTAGAAAGGGTAGTGAGTGGTGGGATGAAGAAGTAAGAGTATTAGTGAAAGAGAAGAGAGAGGCATTTGGACGATTTTTGCAGGGAAAAAATGCAATTGAGTGGGAGAAGTATAAAAGAAAGAGACAGGAGGTCAAGAGAAAGGTGCAAGAGGTGAAAAAAAGGGCAAATGAGAGTTGGGGTGAGAGACTATCAGTAAATTTTAGGGAGAATAAAAAGATGTTCTGGAAGGAGGTAAATAGGGTGCGTAAGACAAGGGAGCAAATGGGAACTTCAGTGAAGGGCGTAAATGGGGAGGTGATAACAAGTAGTGGTGATGTGAGAAGGAGATGGAATCAGTATTTTGAAGGTTTGTTGAATGTGTCTGATGACAGAGTGGCAGATATAGGGTGTTTGGGTCGAGGTGGTGTGCAAAGTGAGAGGGTTAGGGAAAATGATTTGGTAAACAGAGAAGAGGTAGTGAAAGCTTTGCGGAAGATGAAAGCCGGCAAGGCAGCAGGTTTGGATGGTATTGCAGTGGAATTTATTAAAAAAGGGGGTGACTGTATTGTTGACTGGTTGGTAAGGTTATTTAATGTATGTATGACTCATGGTGAGGTGCCTGAGGATTGGCGGAATGCCTGCATAGTGCCATTGTACAAAGGCAAAGGGGATAAGAGTGAGTGCTCAAATTACAGAGGTATAAGTTTGTTGAGTATTCCTGGTAAATTATATGGGAGGGTATTGATTGAGAGGGTGAAGGCATGTACAGAGCATCAGATTGGGGAAGAGCAGTGTGGTTTCAGAAGTGGTAGAGGATGTGTGGATCAGGTGTTTGCTTTGAAGAATGTATGTGAGAAATACTTAGAAAAGCAAATGGATTTGTATGTAGCATTTATGGATCTGGAGAAGGCATATGATAGAGTTGATAGAGATGCTCTGTGGAAGGTATTAAGAATATATGGTGTGGGAGGAAAGTTGTTAGAAGCAGTGAAAAGTTTTTATCGAGGATGTAAGGCATGTGTACGTGTAGGAAGAGAGGAAAGTGATTGGTTCTCAGTGAATGTAGGTTTGCGGCAGGGGTGTGTGATGTCTCCATGGTTGTTTAATTTGTTTATGGATGGGGTTGTTAGGGAGGTAAATGCAAGAGTTTTGGAAAGAGGGGCAAGTATGAAGTCTGTTGGGGATGAGAGAGCTTGGGAAGTGAGTCAGTTGTTGTTCGCTGATGATACAGCGCTGGTGGCGGATTCATGTGAGAAACTGCAGAAGCTGGTGACGGAGTTTGGTAAAGTGTGTGGAAGAAGAAAGTTAAGAGTAAATGTGAATAAGAGCAAGGTTATTAGGTACAGTAGGGTTGAGGGTCAAGTCAATTGGGAGGTGAGTTTGAATGGTGAGAGGCTGGAGGAAGTGAAGTGTTTTAGATATCTGGGAGTGGATCTGTCAGCGGATGGAACCATGGAAGCGGAAGTGGATCATAGGGTGGGGGAGGGGGCGAAAATTTTGGGAGCCTTGAAAAATGTGTGGAAGTCGGAACATTATCCCGGAAAGCAAAAATGGGTATGTTTGAAGGAATAGTAGTTCCAACAATGTTGTATGGTTGCGAGGCGTGGGCTATGGATAGAGTTGTGCGTAGGAGGATGGATGTGCTGGAAATGAGATGTTTGAGGACAATGTGTGGTGTGAGGTGGTTTGATCGAGTAAGTAACGTAAGGGTAAGAGAGATGTGTGGAAATAAAAAGAGCGTGGTTGAGAGAGCAGAAGAGGGTGTTTTGAAGTGGTTTGGGCACATGGAGAGAATGAGTGAGGAAAGATTGACCAAGAGGATATATGTGTCGGAGGTGGAGGGAACGAGGAGAAGAGGGAGACCAAATTGGAGGTGGAAAGATGGAGTGAAAAGGATTTTGTGTGATCGGGGCCTGAACATGCAGGAGGGTGAAAGGAGGGCAAGGAATAGAGTGAATTGGAGCGATGTGGTATACAGGGGTTGACGTGCTGTCAGTGGATTGAATCAAGGCATGTGAAGCGTCCTGGGGTAAACCATGGAAAGCTGTGTAGGTATGTATATTTGCGTGTGTGGACGTGTGTATGTACATGTGTATGGGGGGGGTTGGGCCATTTCTTTCGTCTGTTTCCTTCCGCTACCTCGCAAACGCGGGAGACAGCGACAAAGTATAAAAAAAAAAAAAAAAAAAAAAAATATATATATATATATATAGAAGGCGACTAAAGGTGTAGAAGGCGACTAAAAGGGGAGGGAGCGAGGGGCTGGAAATCCTCCCCTCTCATTATTTTTTTGTTTATTTTTCAAAAGAAGGAACAGAGACGGGGGCCAGGTGAGGATATTCCCTCAAAGGCCCAGTTCTCTGTTCTTAACGCTACCTCGCTAACGCGGGAAATGGCGAATAGTTTGAAAGATATATACATATATAAATATATATATATATATATATATATATATATATATATATATATATATATATATATATATATATGTATATATATATATTTTTTTTTTTCTTTCATACTATTCGCCATTTCCCGTGTTAACAAGGTTGCCTTAAGAACAGAGGACTGAGCCTTTGAGGTATTATCCTCACCTGGCCCCCTTCTCTGTTCCCTGTTTTGGAAAATTGAAAAAACATATATATATATATATATATATATATATATATATATATATATATATATATATATATATATATATATATATTTATATATATATATATATATATATATATATATATTTATATATATATATTTTTTTTTTTTTTCATACTATTCGCTATTTCCCGCGATAGCGAGGTAGCGTTAAGAACAGAGGACTGGGCCTTTGAGGGAATATCCTCACCTGGACCTCTCCTCTGTTCCTTCTTTTGAAAAAAAAAAAACGAGAGGGGAGGATTTCCAGCCCCCCGCTCCCTTCCCTTTTAGTCGCCTTCTACGACACGCAGGGAATACGTGGGAAGTATTCTTTCTCCCCTATCCCCAGGGAAATATATATATATATATATATATATATATATATATATATATATATATATATATATATATATATATATATATATATATATATATATATATATATATATAAATATAAATATATATATATATATATATATATATATATATATATATATATATATATATATATATATATATATATATATATATATATATATATATATATATATAAATAAGAAGCCGTCCAGAGAATCTGGTATATATTCACTTCCCCTAACCTTTTCATACCAATCATTTACCTCTACCTTTCCCTCCCCACCTACCCTAGACCTCCGTCTGCCACCCCCTTCCCTTTCAAGGATCACTGCTTTATTAGCTTCGACTTTATTGCCTGTAAGAGGGAAAAATTGGGAATTCTCGACCCACCTTTTTATGCTTTTATCTCTTATATCTCCCGCCCGTTCGGTCGAAATTTCATGGTGAAGACGGAATTATTTTGATATGAGAATTTCTCCATAATTTACTACGAAGTTGTAGGTTGTGTGCACAACCATGAAATGAGAAAGTCTGAGGAATATGGAGTGCGTTTGAAGGTGATGTAGGAGAGGGCTCTTGAAAGAATGAGAAGAAAAACTATAGGAGTTCCTTAAGGAACGTGAAAACATTTGTTTAAGAGCAGGTGAATGTAGGGAGAAAAGAATATCCTCCAGAAAGGCAGGGCAAGAGAGAGAGAGAGAGAGAGAGAGAGAGAGAGAGAGAGAGAGAGAGAGAGAGAGAGAGAGAGAGAGAGAGAGAGAGAGAGAGAGAGAGAGAGAGAGAGAGAGAGAGAGAGAGAGAGAGAGAGCCAGAGTAAAGAGTAGGGAGAAAACCTAATTTAGTGTTCTATATCGTCCATGTAATTGCTAGAGGAAGTCAATTATAGCTGCTATTGCAGGCACTACGTTCTTGTCACAGTGCCTCGCTCTCACCAAGTTCCTCAACCATTCCTTAACCAGAGTAGTTCTCTCTCTCTCTCTCTCTCTCTCTCTCTCTCTCTCTCTCTCTCTCTCTCTCTCTCTCTCTTGCCCTGCCTTTCTGGAGGATATTCTTTTCTCCCTACATTCACCTGCTCTTAAACAAATGTTTTCACGTTCCTTAAGGAACTCCTATAGTTTTTCTTCTCATTCTTTCAAGAGCCTCTCCAGGAATACTGGTCTTCAGAGTCTGTATTTACGCTCTTCATAAATCTTGAAATAGTGATTATAAAAATGTATTTCAAAAGCTTTTATGTTCCATACCACAGAGAGATCTTCAGTCGGCTTTGCTGTAGAATCAGAAAAAAAAAAGATTGTGTTTTATTTTCTGTTAAAGGAAAAGTGTCTGTAATAGGATTTACTGAACGTGAACTCATGTGTAATTTACAGATCATTGGATGTCATTTGATTCGACTTGCAATGTCGAATGTTGCCACCTACAGTTCTGTTGTCTGGCGACAGAGTATGGAGAAGTATGTCAGAAGTGATGTTTTTGAGAGTCTATGAAATATATACTGTCTAGAATTTTGTCAAGCATTAAAACATGAAAAAATGAAGACAATAATCAAGAGAAATACCAGTAAAATTTGTTTCATCATCAAGACCATCAACACATAGTCTGTTAGTAACGATAAGGAGGACGTTGATAATAATCTTTGACGTTGATGTTCATTACATCCGTCGTCATTCGTAATCGTATACATCTCCAGTCTCAGTTTTCGATACCAAGTTTCATTTAAAGTTCCAGGCGACTTCAGTTTTTCTAAATTTGCGAATGACCCATTGATCGTCTTCACGCTCCAGTTGGCTGTCACTAGACCTCCTTCCATCTCTTCTCTTTGTTTATCCTTCTCTCGTTTTCTGTCTACGTTTTGGATTCATTTTCTGGGCGACCACAGTGTGTACAGCTTCCTCCATTTCTCTACAGAAAGATACGGTCGCTACAGTATATTTCCTCAGCATTTCTTAAACCTCCATGTCCATTCTTCAACGTTTCGTAGCTACACTATGCTCTTACAATGTTATCTTGCGGTATTTTCCCATCATTCTAGTTTCCGGAATCTCCTCCCATTCCATTCCTGCAGATTCCTGATTCAGTGTCCGTTCCCTGGATACCTTCAGCGTTCCAGTGTTTGAAATCTCCTCTCGATAACTTTGTTTATAGAATACCTTTAACATTTCAGTCCTCGGTGTCTTCTTCTTCAGTGTTAGCCTCAGAGTCCCATCCCTGAGGACCTCCCTCACATTCTACGTTTTCAACAATCCTAATACCAGAATCTTCTTAGCATTTCAGTTTCCATAATTTCCTGTGTGATCTGATTTTCGTTTCTCAACGTGTCAGCTTCAATATAATAACCTCGTCTTCAGAATCCTCTTGGCGTAGCATTTACCAGAACTTCTTCATATGTTAAGAGAATTTTTTCAATGTATAAGCTTTTAGACTACGTTCAGCAGTCGAGTTCGGAGAATCATCCCGGACATTCCTATTTCCAAAATCTCCTAAACGTATTGTGCGTCTCTGATTCTGGACTTCTGTCTTACACTTCAGATTCAAGCACATGGGAGGCTAAGATGTGCTAAGTTCTTCGTTCACACACACACACACACACACACACACACATATATACACACACACACACACACACACACACACACACACACACACATACACACACACACACACACTATTTATGGACGAAGACATACCTTACGTTTCTCGTTTTGTTAGTGCAGTTGCACGGGTAAACAGACAGCAGTTTTATGTGCTGTAGGGAGCATGGATCAGCTGAGCTCGGGGTGTTCGCTGGTCTTGCTCGTAAACCTGCACAAAAACACGTCGCGCATAACTCTGGCTATATCTGTTTTGGTGTCCTGTTCCGGCCCTTTTTATAGGTCTGTATGTAAATGTTACTAGGTCGGCAGGGTCGCCCACCACCGTACGTCTGACTGTGGTCTTTCAGACTGTGATGCTTGCAGTGCTGTATACTGTTAGTGAGGCAAAACGTGACTGACTCAGATGTGAATCTTTATCTCCATGACACTTATTGGCAAGAATGTGACCATTTGTAGTAAACAACCTATTTATCACAAACAGAACACCCTACCTCACAAACGCCTGTATATACCTTCATATATATATATATATATATATATATATATATATATATATATATATATATATATATATATATATATATATATATATATATATGTATATATATATATATATATATATATATATATATATATATATATATATATATATATATATATATATATATATATATATATATATATATATATATATATATATATATATATATATTCCTATGAGTCCGTGGACTCATAGGAATGTCTTGATCACGCGCAAAATTGTGATACTTTCCAAGATATATATATATATGTATATATATATATATATATATATATATATATATATATATATATATATATATATATATATATATATATATCATCTCTGGGAATAAGGGAGACAGAAAACCCACATATTCCCGGCGTGTCGTAGAAGGCGACCAAAAGAGGTGGGTGCGGGGACCTGGAAATCCTTCCCTCCAGTTTTACTTTTCCAAAAGAAGGGACAGAGATGGTGGCCAAGTGAGTAATTTTTCTCTAAGGCTCAGTCATGGTTTACCCCAGACATTTCACATGCCCTGGTTCAATCTATTGACAGGACGTCGACCCCGTTATACCACATCGTTCCAATTCACTCTATTCCTTGCACGCCTTTCACCCTCCTGTATGTTCAGGCACCGATCACTCAAAATCTTTTTCAATCCACCCTTCCACCTCCTATTTGGTCTCCCACTTCTCCTCGTTCCCTCCTCCTTGGGCACATATATCCTCTTTGTCAATCTTTCGTTATTCATTCTCTCCATGTGACGAAAACCGTTTCAGTACACCCTTTTCTGCTCTCTAAACCACACTCTTTTTATTACCATACATCTCTCTTACACTTTCATTTCTTAATCGATCAAACCACCTCACACCACATATAGTTCTCCAGCACTTCATTTCCAACACATCCACCCTCCTCCGCACAACCCTATCTATAGCCCATGCCTCGCAATCATATAACACTGTTGGAACAATTTTCCCTTCAAACATACCCATTTTTGCCCTCCGAGATAAAGTTCTCGCCTTCCACACTTCCAACGCTCCCAGAACCTTCGCACCCTCCCCCATCCTGTGACTCACTTCTGCTTCCATGGTTCCATCCGCTACTAGATCCACTCCCAGATATCAAACACTTAACTTCCTCCAGTTTTTCTCCATGTGTATGTATATACATGTGTATGTGGGTAGGTTGGGTCATTCTTTCGTCTGTTTCCTTGCGCTACCTCGCTAACGCGGGAGACAGCGACAAAGTATAATAAATAAATGAATATATATATATATATATATATATATATATATATATATATATATATATATTTTTTTTTTTTTTTTTTTCAAACTATTCGCCATTTCCCGCGTTAGCGAGGTAGCGTTAAGAACAGAGAACTGGGCCACTGAGGGAAAATCCTCACCTGGCCCCCTTCTCTGTTCCTTCTTTTGGAAAATTAAAAAAAATTGAGAGGGGAGGATTTCCAGCCCCCCGCTCCCTCCCCTTTTAGTCGCCTTCTACGACACGCAGGGAATACGTGGGAAGTATTCTTTCTCCCCTATCCCCAGGGATAATATATATATATATATATATATATATATATATATATATATATATATATATATATATATATATATATATATATATATATATATATATATATATATATATATATCACATAACATATTGCCCTCTAACAGCAAGGATTTGAGCCCGGGACCTTTTGCATGGTGGATGGGAACGCTAACCGCTCGGCTATGATCGCCCTTTATAGGGAAATTACTAATCGATTACTGGTAATCAAATACTCCTCGTCTCACATCCATGAGCACCGGGGTCTAGACCGGTCAAATCCCACCAGGCTCACATTACTAGGAGACAGGAATTTTACAGAACCTTACCGTCCCGCGTGGAGGTATATGAACACAAATACAGTGCATTCTTAATGAAAAGGATCGGTACTGGTCATACCGAATCGTAACAATGTTTTACAATCTTTTCTGAGAGATGTATGATCACAGCTGACGTACAGGCTGTGTAAATAGACACATTGGATAGATATATAGCGTTCCCATTAGTCAAGGCAGAGGAAAGGTAGTTCTGCGCATTTAACAATTTTTATGAGGTGATTGAATAGCATGAATACCAGTTAATAGTACGAAATTACGAATTATGAAATGAAAATAACGAAGTCTTGTTTCAATGAAAAAATAAGCTTTAGTACCGTTTTCGATCAAGTCACGAGCTAGCATAGCCACATTAGGTAAATGATCATCCTTGTTTTTTGAAAAAAAAAAATTCCCAACACCAACTTTGTAACGTTTGCAGTATCACGAAAGTAGTAAATGTCTTCACTATAAGATAAGATTCTATTCTCTCCGGAAAATGAAAGAAGTTAATTTCCTCTTGGCAGGGGTGAAAGAAGAAGAAAGAAGGCAAACCAGGAGTCTTTTACTCAGGGAGCGAGCGGTGGAAATATTTGGTTGTACTAAGAAACTGAAAAACCCATTTAGCTGAGTTGGTCATGAGGGCACTGCCCCTTGTGGACAAAGGTACAACCCTTGAGCACAACGGCACGACCCATGATCACGACGTAGGCAGGACGGCACTATCCTTGAGAAAGACCGTATGACCCATGAGCACGATGATACGACCCATGAACACGATGATACGACCCATGAGCACGATGATACGACCCATGAGCACGATTGTACGACCCATGAACACGATGATACGACCCATGAGCACGATGATACGACCCATGAGCACGATGGTACGACCCATGAACACGATGATACGACCCATGAACACGATGATACGACCCATGAGCACGATGGTACGACCCATGAGCACGATGATACGACCCATGAGCACGATGATACGACCCATGAGCACGATGATACGACCCATGAGCACGATGATACGACCCATGAGCACGATGATACGACCCATGAGCACGATGATACGACCCATGAGCACGATGATACGACCCATGAACACGATGATACGACCCATGAGCACGATGGTACGACCCATGAGCACGATGATACGACCCATGAGCACGATGGTACGACCCATGAGCACGATGATACGACCCATGAGCACGATCATACGACCCATGAGCACGATGGTACGACCCATGAGCACGATGGTACGACCCAAGTGCACGATGGTACGACCCATGAGCACGATGATACGACCCATGAGCACGATGGTACGACCCATGAGCTCGACGGTGCGACTGTCGAGCGTAATATTACGACCCTTAGGAATATTGGTGCTGGTCTTTTAGCTCTCTCATAATGGTTATGTAAAAGGTCATCATATACAAGGTTCGTACCGTCGTGCTTAAAGGTTGTACCGTCGTGCTTAAAGGTTGTACCGTCGTGCTTAAAGGTCGTACCGTCGTGCTTAAAGATTGTACCGTCGTGCTTAAAGGTTGTACCGTCGTGCTTAAAGGTCGTAACGTCTTGCTTAAAGGTTGTACCGTCGTGCTTAAAGGTCGTACCGTCGTGCTTAAAGATTGTACCGTCGTGCTTAAAGGTCGTACCGTCGTGCTTAAAGGTCGTACCGTCGTGCTTAAAGGTTGTACCGTCGTGCTTAAAGGTCGTACCGTCGTGCTTAAAGGTTGTACCGTCGTGCTTAAAGGTTGTACCGTCGTGCTTAAAGGTCGTATCGTCGTGCTTAAAGGTCGTATCGTCGTGCTTAAAGGTCGTATCGTCGTGCTTAAAGAGTCATACTGTCGTCGTTAAGGGTTAATCAAACTTCTTTGCTGAGCTTCAAGTGAACTTTCTGACCCTAACTGATCTTGTCGAACCTCGGGTGAATCTGCGAAGCCTTAGCTAAACCTTTCGAACCTCGAGTGAACCTTCCAAACCTCAAGTGTAGTTGTCGAGCCTCAAGTGAAACTGTCATAACTCAGGTAAACCTCCTGAACCATACAAGAACCTGTTAGGTCACAGGTAAACCTGTTGAACCTCAGGGGGATCCATCAAACCTCATATGAATCCATCAAACTTCAGGTGAACCTGTTGCTCATCAAGTGAACCTGCCGAGTCTCAGGTGGAGTGTTGCCTGACGACCACAGTTGACGGTGGGAGCAGGTCTCTCCCGTCCACATGAACACCATAACATATGCAGGTCAGCGATTGAATAATTGAGGCGTCAGTCTGGTAGTACTGGCGCCTCTGGGGGATCACTATATAGACCCGTGAAATTGGCAACACCTCGCCTGCCTATTTACCCCCTCGCAAATTGGAAGAGCGACAGGATGTTGAAAGTGAGTTACATCAGCAGCGTTGTGATTGGCATGATTTTTGCCAGTTTGACTCCGAACATAGGGAATTTATGAAGGGATTTGGTGGAACAAAGGGGATTTATCGAAGGATTTGGTCACATGAAAATAGGGGATTCATGGGAGGACTAGATTAGAACAAGGGTGGGAGGCTTATGAAAAACTATTTTTATGTCGATCAGGTCTTCCCAGTGTGAATAGGTGGCGGGGAAATGTTGGAGTAGAGAGAGAGAGAGAGAGAGAGAGAGAGAGAGAGAGAGAGAGAGAGAGAGAGAGAGAGAGAGAGTGTGTGTGTGTGTGTGTGTGTGTGTGGTGGGCCGTTATATTGATACCGATGAAACTAAACGACGTCAGTTTAATACATATAGAAAAGGTTTGTGGAATTCGTTGAGCACATAGACGAAATACAACACATACGACACACACGACCTGTTGGCTTGTAACGTGGTTCCCTGCTCATACAGGTAACGCACCAACTGTTGGCTTGTAACACCGTTCACTACTGACGCGAGTAACAGGCGAACTATTAGTTTGTAATGTGGTTCCCTGCTGATGCGGATGACAGACGTTGTTTCCTGCTGATGCAATAATGATTTTTCTCTTCTATTCTAACTCATGATATTAAAATATTTGTCTGGAGTCTTCGTAGATGGCTTGATAGTTTTCTCGTGAATAACTAACTTGACGCTTCATTCCATTTTGCACTGGTGAGGGTGTGTAGTGGACGGGAAAGGCTTTAGAAGCAATAATGGGTTCCTTAAAGACAGATGGACATCATATGAGAGAGGACTTAACTGAAGTCCAGCATGCGCCTGTGTTTATATGTTTAAAGTACTTGAACTAAATGGCTGGTTTGACGAGCTGATGAGACGAGACTCATTCGTTGTGTCAATACGTAGATGAGGTGGTCAAAGAGGCTGTAATCACCAGCATTATTGAGGAAATGAACGTTAATGAAGAAGATAGGTAATGAATCATTTGTATATGTAAAAATTACTCATAATTGTGGGATCTTTATGAATTACCGGTTGTGGTGGTGATAATTAGAAGAGTAATAAAAAAAAGGCGATTTGATATGAGTAACAGTGAGGGCGAAGTGGTTTTGCACGAATAAAGGCAATTGGATTGAAATATGGTTGTTTGGACGGACGACTGATAAGGTTAAAAGAATTCGCTACTTGATGGTAATTACATTGGTTAACCAAGGTGCGTCTTCAGTACCGGAGGAGATAGGAGAGTATTGTCATGACAGAACCAGCAAGAGAGTGTAAACTTGAGACATGATAGATTATATACGTCCCTTGGTCGAGCCATTACGACACACTTTGCGTTAAATGACGGAAGACTCATGTCTCTGCTGGTTACATTCATCCATTAAATATCTACTCTCACGCACACACAGTATCGTCCCTCAACACGACGCACTCTGTTGCGCATCCATAAATAAGAGCAAAATCATCGGAGTTTTTTGCTTTTAATTATTAATCTCTTCATTATGTTCTTGTGTACCATTTGCATACATCATGTGACAATCAGTGTAAAGGTTGAGGGCTTAATGATTATCCTGTGCAGTGGGACTCATGATTATACTATACCAGTGGCTTCATGATTATACTGTACAGTAGGCTTCATGATTATACTGTACAGTAGGCTTCATAATTATATGTGCACTAGGCTTCATGATTATACTGTACAGTAGGCTTCATGATTATACTGTACAGTAGGCTTCATGATTATACTGTACAGTAGGCTTCATAATTATATGTGCACTAGGCTTCATGATTATACTGTACAGTAGGCTTCATGATTATACTGTACAGTAGGCTTCATGATTATACTGTACAGTAGGCTTCATGATTATACTGTACAGTAGGCTTCATGATTATACTGTACAGTAGGCTTCATGATTATATTGTACAGTAGGCTTCATAATTATATGTGCACTAGGCTTCATGATTATACTGTACAGTAGGCTTCATGATTATACTGTACAGTAGGCTTCATGATTATATTGTACAGTAGTCTTCATATTCATACTGTACACTAGACTTCATGATTATATTGTACAGTAGTCTTCATATTCATACTGTACACTAGACTTCATGATTATATTGTACAGTAGGGCTCATACTTATTCTGCTATTAGGCTTCATGATTATATTGTACAGTAGGCTTCATGATTATACTGTACAGTAGGCTTCATGATTATATTGTACAGTAGGCTTCATGATTATATTGTACAGTAGGCTTCATAATTATATGTGCACTAGGCTTCATGATTATATTGTACAGTAGGCTTCATGATTATACTGTACAGTAGGCTTCATGATTATATTGTACAGTAGGCTTCATAATTATATGTGCACTAGGCTTCATGATTATATTGTACAGTAGGCTTCATAATTATATGTGCACTAGGCTTCATGATTATATTGTACAGTAGGCTTCATGATTATATTGTACAGTAGGCTTCATGATTATATTGTACAGTAGGCTTCATGATTATACTGTACAGTAGGCTTCATGATTATATTGTACAGTAGGCTTCATAATTATATGTGCACTAGGCTTCATGATTATATTGTACAGTAGGCTTCATGATTATATTGTACAGTAGGCTTCATGATTATATTGTACAGTAGGCTTCATGATTATACTGTACAGTAGGCTTCATGATTATATTGTACAGTAGGCTTCATAATTATATGTGCACTAGGCTTCATGATTATATTGTACAGTAGGCTTCATAATTATATGTGCACTAGGCTTCATGATTATATTGTACAGTAGGCTTCATAATTATATGTGCACTAGGCTTCATGATTATATTGTACAGTAGGCTTCATGATTATATTGTACAGTAGGCTTCATAATTATATGTGCACTAGGCTTCATGATTATACTGTACAGTAGGCTTCATGATTATACTGTACAGTAGGCTTCATGATTATATTGTACAGTAGGCTTCATGATTATATTGTACAGTAGGCTTCATGATTATATTGTACAGTAGGCTTCATGATTATACTGTACAGTAGGCTTCATGATTATATTGTACAGTAGGCTTCATGATTATATTGTACAGCAGGCTTCATGATTATATTGTACAGCAGGCTTCATGATTATATTGTACAGTAGGCTTCATGATTATACTGTACAGTAGGCTTCATGATTATATTGTACAGTAGGCTTCATGATTATATTGTACAGTAGGCTTCATAATTATATGTGCACTAGGCTTCATGATTATATTGTACAGTAGGCTTCATGATTATACTGTACAGTAGGCTTCATGATTATATTGTACAGTAGGCTTCATGATTATATTGTACAGTAGGCTTCATAATTATATGTGCACTAGGCTTCATGATTATATTGTACAGTAGGCTTCATAATTATATGTGCACTAGGCTTCATGATTATATTGTACAGTAGGCTTCATGATTATATTGTACAGTAGGCTTCATGATTATATTGTACAGTAGGCTTCATGATTATATTGTACAGTAGGCTTCATGATTATACTGTACAGTAGGCTTCATGATTATATTGTACAGTAGGCTTCATGATTATATGTGCACTAGGCTTCATGATTATATTGTACAGTAGGCTTCATAATTATATGTGCACTAGGCTTCATGATTATATTGTACATTAGGCTTCATAATTATATGTGCACTAGGCTTCATGATTATATTGTACAGTAGGCTTCATAATTATATGTGCACTAGGCTTCATGATTATATTGTACAGTAGGCTTCATAATTATATGTGCACTAGGCTTCATGATTATATTGTACAGTAGGCTTCATGATTATATTGTACAGTAGGCTTCATGATTATATTGTACAGTAGGCTTCATAATTATATGTGCACTAGGCTTCATGATTATATTGTACAGTAGGCTTCATAATTATATGTGCACTAGGCTTCATGATTATATTGTACAGTAGGCTTCATGATTATACTGTACAGTAGGCTTCATGATTATATTGTACAGTAGGCTTCATGATTATATTGTACAGTAGGCTTCATAATTATATGTGCACTAGGCTTCATGATTATATTGTACAGTAGGCTTCATAATTATATGTGCACTAGGCTTCATGATTATATTGTACAGTAGGCTTCATGATTATACTGTACAGTAGGCTTCATGATTATATTGTACAGTAGGCTTCATGATTATATTGTACAGCAGGCTTCATAATTATATGTGCACTAGGCTTCATGATTATATTGTACAGTAGGCTTCATAATTATATGTGCACTAGGCTTCATGATTATATTGTACAGTAGGCTTCATAATTATATGTGCACTAGGCTTCATGATTATATTGTACAGTAGGCTTCATGATTATATTGTACAGTAGGCTTCATGATTATACTGTACAGTAGGCTTCATGATTATATTGTACAGTAGGCTTCATGATTATATTGTACAGTAGGCTTCATAATTATATGTGCACTAGGCTTCATGATTATATTGTACAGTAGGCTTCATGATTATATTGTACAGTAGGCTTCATGATTATATTGTACAGCAGGCTTCATAATTATATGTGCACTAGGCTTCATGATTATATTGTACAGTAGGCTTCATAATTATATGTGCACTAGGCTTCATGATTATATTGTACAGTAGGCTTCATAATTATATGTGCACTAGGCTTCATGATTACTCCGTACGTTACATCCGACCATCGTGTGGCTGTCTAGAGGAATGCACTCAAAAAACATACACACCAAATCGTATCGGTTCGATCTCTCAGAGGATCATCTATTAGGTAGTTTGGGCAATGGATCTGCAATGAGGAATGGGCAAGTGTGACATCAGTGTCAGACCTCGGCTGTGCTGCAGAAAACCTTCAGTACATACCTGAGACCAACTATGAAAACTGTTTCACTTAAATCATCTTAACTAAGCAGAACAACGGCCCAGGCTGGATGACAGTACAAATGAAACGGCTCGTCTACCAACGTAACTGTGCACACAGCAGACTCCAGCGCTACCAACGATTTCACCAACTCAGAGCGGAGGTCAGGGATAGAATTATATCCGCCAAATCCAGATGGTATCATCGCCGCATCCAAAACCCCAGCGATTACGCAAAAGCAGGATGGTATCGGGAGGTAAAAACCCTCACAAATTGCTTACCTAAGCTCTGGAAGCCATATCTGGAGAATGTACTGATGACCAGACTGTCACTGAATAAATCAATGCACACTTCACTGAGATATGCAACAGCTTGCCCCCTCTCCATACGTCCTCGCTTTCTGCTTACCTCCCGGGGAAGGACTGCGTTATGGAGTTACAATCATGGGATGTAGCCAAACATCTCTTACAGCTGAGGAGCAGCATGGCCACGCCTCCAGGCAACCTCCCTGTCAAACTAATTAAGGAGTTTGCCATTGAGCTAAGCATACGTTTCACCCACATAAACAGTATAATTCGTAAGGGAGGGCATATGCTATACCGCTGTCATCAATCTGCTATCATCCCAGTACCTAAAAAACCAAAACCCAGAACCATAGATGAAATCAGACCCCTCAGCCTCACTCCCACCTTTAGCAAGATTTTTTGAAAGCTTTATAGTATTCCTGATCATGGCCGACATTCGTCCCCTTATTGACCCAAGACAACATGCAAAAATGCTCCACCACGCATTATCTTGTCCATCTTGACAAACCTACGACTTTTCAAAAGGCTTTGATCTTATAGACCACTCAGTTGTGATCCGAAGACTCTTCGAACTGGGGTTGCGACCCACATTTCTCCTCTGGTTCTGCAGTTTCCTCAACGACCGAATGCAAAGAGTTTGTACTCCCTCTGAGAAGCTTAGTGAGGGGAGTGGAACAATGTGTGATACACCTCAGGGTACTATGTGTGGACCCATTGCCTTACTGGCCACTGCTCACTGGTGCTGCAAGGGACTCACATAGACACCTTAAGTATGTTGCTGACCTCACGATCTATGAAACAGGTCCACTTGAACAAGCCACCCAGGATTTCCATACTTGCGCCTTAGTAAACAATACAGAAAACCTTCAGTACGTACCTCAGACCAACGACCCAAAGTGTACCTGGATCTATCTATACGAGACACCAGCATCCTTGTGGTGAACCGTTGTGAACTACTGGGGGTCACCATCGCCAACTACCTCTCCTGGCATAATCATGTTAACAGTAGTCATCTCAGTGGCAGCCAAGCTTCTTTACATCCTCTACACCCTCAAGAAATTGGATGCACCACCAAAACATTTTATTAAAGCTTACTTTACATATGTCAGACCCGTCTTGGAATATTGCTGTCCACTGCTCCATGCCAGCCTCACCCTACAGCAGGCGAGACTGAAAAGATTCAACGCTGAATGATGAAAACAGAAGCAGGTTGGGACACATGATGCCCTCGCCATGTTCCTCCTAACTACACTTGGCCAGAGGCGTGATGACCTGTGCCTCAAGTTTAGGCATGATTAGCTGGAGTCGCCACGACATCGCGACCTATTGCCACCACTAGGGTGGCGGTGGGATGTTAATGCAAGGACAACACGGGGCTCAGATGACCTGCAACCATTCCGCTGTGGTGCTAGACTGAGGAACTCAGGCATACCATATATTACGTGACAACTTAATTCACTTCACTTGTAATTCAAACTACGATGCATTACTTGTAATTCATGCTTTAAGTGATTTTCTTATTTAGTGAGAGTTTTACTTCTACTTTTTAACAATGTTTTTCTTGACGTAGTCTAAATATAGATTTTCTTACATGTAAACGTGTGCTTAACGTATTAATACGCAGCAATGTAATTCTTACCAATAAAACATTTTGTCTGTGTTTGTCTGTCTGGCTTCATAATCACACTGTACAGTAAGCGTCATGATTATGGTGTACAGTAGGCTTCATGATTATACTGTACCGTAGCTTCATATCTATGCTGTATAGTGGATTCTCAGTTATACCATTCACACACAGACACACACACACCCCACCTTGATGGGTTAGGATGTGTCATTGGCTCTCTCCGGCCTTATTGTACGTACCATCTTCCCACAAGAGTGTCCACCTACAATGAATTTGATTGTGAAAGTGAGATACTGATCAGAAACCTTTACCAGTGAACTAGTAAGGTCTATGATGGAGATGTGGTCACTTGTGTAAACAACGGGCCACGGACCCTGACCATTATAGTTGTGCCCCACCCAGCTGACCACAGGAGTTGTGACCCACCCAGCTGACCACAGGAGTTGTGACCCACCCAGCTGACCACAGCCACCTGTGACCCACCCAGCTGACCACAGGAGTTGTGACTCACCCAGCTGACCACAGGAGTTGTGACCCACCCAGCTGACCACAGGAGTTGTGACCCACCCAGCTGACCACAGGAGTTGTGACCCACCCAGCTGACCACAGGAGTTGTGACCCACCCAGCTGACCACAGGAGTTGTGACCCACCCAGCTGACCACAGGAGTTGTGACCCACCCAGCTGACCACAGGAGTTGTGACCCACCCAGCTGACCACAGGAGTTGTGACCCACCCAGCTGACCACAGGAGTTGTGACCCACCCAGCTGACCACAGGAGTTGTGACCCACCCAGCTGACCACAGGAGTTGTGACCCACCCAGCTGACCACAGGAGTTGTGACCCACCCAGCTGACCACAGGAGTTGTGACCCACCCAGCTGACCACAGGAGTTGTGACCCACCCAGCTGACCACAGGAGTTGTAACCCTCCCGGCTGACCACAGGAGTTGTGACCCACCCAGCTGACCACAGCCACCTGTGATCCACCCAGCTGACCAAAGCCACCTCCAGAGTCAGAGAGGCGATCGTCTGACGTCCGTCCATTACACAATCACCTTGTACCAACCAGTGCTCGCTGCTGGGATTGTCATAAGCACTCCATGAACAAGTGCACAACTAAGCAAGCAAATAGCTCAGATTTCCATAGTTATGGGTGAGTAAACTACTACATTACCGTAAACCAACCAACATGAAAATATTCATCACTTAATGCTCACCATAAAAATATATATGTCAACACAGTGTTACTGCAGTTCAACAAGTGTGTAACTTTACATCACATAAAGTTCATCATTAACTATATAATGTATGTCTAAACAATCCAACTTCAACTTAACCAGTATGTAACTTTACATCACTTAAGGTTTCCCCTGTATATATATAATGTTTCACCATTCAATACATAATGTATTTCAATACAGTACTGCTTCAATTCACTAACATGCAACTTTACATCACGTAATGTAAAGCTAATTTTGGACTATGTAGATACACTTCGCTCATGTGTTTATCCAAAACGTGAAAGTATCCAGCCAAACCTTGATCTTAAGCCATTTGTGATTGATTAATTAGTTGCGTCATGACCTGCAATTATGTAATAATTCAAATGTGAATTATCGGCTGAATCGCTGATTGGATTAAATAAACGGTTCTTTGTTTACATAATTACATGCGGTGGGTTTATATCATGGCATTGTAGGTATACTATGGAGTGGGACACACTCATGCAAAGGAATGTAAATAGAGACAGACCACTGAGTCCTCTTAAGGCTGCTTGTGATTGAGGGAGTGATCAAGAACTCACAGATTAGTGATTTAAAAGTGGGAAGACATGCAGATGATTTAAAGGGAAATGTCAGTCGTGGACATGAAGCAAAATATGTATCAAGCCAATTCTTATACGTATCCATGATGTGGCTTTCAGTTATACTAATCGGTAAGTCATTCGTTATGTTGACAATCATGTTGAGATACTTTGTGTGATCCATCATAACTAAGTCAATTGACAACTTCTTTCATCAATTGTCAGCCTTGATAATCGCGTATTTTTCCTCAGAATGTATTCCAAGTGTATTTGATATCTTTTTTTTTCGATTGATAAGATTATCATTATCGTTGTGTGATGCTACAGAACAATCCAGTGATAGCTGAAATCTATACTCCATGGGATAGAACTGTGCAGAAACAGTAAATTCTCAGCTATAATCTATACTCTAAGAGACAGAACTGTATGGAATCAGTAAACTCTCAGCTGTAATCTATATGGAGAAGAATGGTATAGAAACAATCCAGTCATCTGTGACCTATATCCTCAATGGAAGAGAACGAGGTAGAAACATTCCACTGTCATCTTTCATCTATACGTCAGGGGAAAGAAGGTTATAGAAACAATCCACTATTATCTATATTCCATGACAAACTGCGGTATGCGAATCTGACCTTTATGCACATGCCTCTGTGTATACCTTGTCACAAATAATTACATATATGGCGACAGGGGAGAAAGAATACTTCCCACGCGTTCCTCACGTGTCGTAGAAGGCGACTAAAGGGGACGGGAGCGGGGTGCTGGAAATCCTCCCCTCCTTGTATTTTAACTTTCTAAAAGGGGAAACAGAAGAAGGAGTCACGCGGGGAACGCTCATCTTTCTCGAAAGCTAAGATTGGGGTGTCTAAATGTGTGTGGATGTAACCAAGATAAGAAAAAAGGAGAGATAGGTAGTATGTTTGAGGAAAGGAACCTGGATGTATGTTTTGGCTCTGAGTGAAACGAAGCTCAAGGGTAAAGGGGAAGAGTGGTTTGGGAATGTCTTGGGAGTAAAGTCAGGGGTTAATGAGAGGACATGAGCAAGGGAGGGAGTAGCACTACTCCTGAAACAGGAGTGGTGGGAGTATGTGATAGAGTGTAAGAAAGTAAACTCTAGATTGATATGGGTAAAACTGAAAGTTGATGGAGAGAGATGGATGATTATTGAGCATATGCACCTAGGCATGAGAAGAAAGATCATGAGAGGCAGATCATGAGAGGCAAGTGTTTTGGGAGCAGCTGAGTGAGTGTGTTAGTAGTTTTGATGCACGAGACCGGGTTATAGTGATGGGTGATTTGAATGCAAAGGTGAGTAATGTGGCAGTTGAGGGAATAATTAGTATACATGGGGTGTTCAGTGTTGTAAATGGAAATGGTGACGAGCTTGTAGATTTATGTGCTGAAAAAGGACTGGTGATTGGGAATACCTGGTTTGAAAAGAGAGATATACATAAGTATACGTATGTAAGTAGGAGAGATGGCCTGAGAGCGTTATTGGATTACGTGTTAACTGATAGGGGCGTGAAAGAGAAACTTTTGGATGTTAATGTGCTGAGACGTGCAACTGGAGGGATTTCTGATCATTATCTTGTGGAGGCGAAAGTGAAGATTTGTAGAGGTTTTCAGAAAAGAAGAGAGAATGTTAGGGTGAAAAGAGAGGTGAGAGAAAGTGAGCTTGGGAAGGAGACTTGTGTGAGGAAATACCAGGAGAGACTGAGTACAGAGTGGAAAAAGGTGAGAACAAAGGAGGTAAGGGGAGTGGAGGAGGAATGGGATGTATTTAGGGAAGCACTGATGGCTTGCGCAAAAGAAGCTTGTGGCATGAGAAGCGTGGGAGGTGGGCAGATTAGAAAGAGTAGTGAGTGGTGGGATGAAGAAGTAAGATTATTAGTGAAAGAGAATAGAGAGGCATTTGGACGATTTTTGCAGGGGAAAAATGCAATTGAGTGGGAGATGTATAAAAGAAAGAGGCTGGAGGTCAAGAGAAAGGTGCAAGAGGTGAAAAAGTGGGCAAATGAGAGATGGGGTGAGAGAGTATCATTAAATTTTAGGGAGAATAAAAAGATGTTTTGGAAGGAGGTAAATAAAGTGCGTAAGACAAGGGAGCAAATGGGAATTTCAGTGAAGGGCGCTAATGGGGAGGTGATAACAAGTAGTGGTGATGTGAGAAGGAGATGGAGTGAGTATTTTGAAGGTTTGTTGAATGTGTTTGATGATAGAGTGGCAGATATAGGGTGTTTTGGTCGAGGTGGTGTGCAAAGTGAGAGGGTTAGGGAAAATGATTTGGTAAACAGAGAAGAGGTAGTAAAAGCTTTGCGGAAGATGAAAGCTGGCAAGGCAGCAGGTTTGGATGGTACTGCAGTGGAATTTATTAAAAAAGGGGGTGACTGTATTGTTGACTGGTTGGTAAGGTTATTTAATGTATGTATGACTCATGGTGAGGTGCTGAGGATTGGCGGAATGCTTGCATAGTGCCATTGTACAAAGGCAAAGGGGATAAGAGTGAGTGCTCAAATTACAGAGGTATAAGTTTGTTGAGTATTCCTGGTAAATTATATGGAAGGGTATTGATTGAGAGGGTGAAGGGATATACAGAGCATCAGATTGGGGAAGAGCAGTGTCTTTTCAGAAGTGGTAGAGGATGTGTGGATCAGGTGTTTGCTTTGAAGAATGTATGTGAGAAATACTTAGAAAAGCAAAAGGATTTGTATGTAGCATTTATGGATCTGGAGAAGGCATATGATAAAGTTGATAGAGATGCTCTGTGGAAGGTATTAAGATTATATGGTGTGGGAGGCAAGTTGTTAGAAGCAGTGAAAAGTTTTTATCGAGGATGTAAGGCATGTGTACGTGTAGGAAGAGAGGAAAGTGATTGGTTTTCAGTGAATGTAGGTTTGCGGTAGGGGCGTGTGATGTCTCCATGATTGTTTAATTTGTTTATGGATGGGGTTGTTAGGGAGGTGAATGCAAGAGTTTTGGAAAGAGGGGCAAGAATGCAGTCTGTTGGGGATGAGAGAGCTTGGGAAGTGAGTCAATCGTTGTTCGCTGATGATACAGCGCTGGTGGCTGATTCATGTGAGAAACTGCAGAAGCTGGTGACTGAGTTTGGTAAAGTGTGTGAAAGAAGAAAGTTGAGAGCAAATGTAAATAGGAGCAAGGTTATTAGGTACAGTAGGGTTGAGGGTCAAGTCAACTGGGAGGTAAGTTTGAATAGAGAAAAATTGGAGGAAGTGAAGTGTTTTAGATATCTGGGAGTGGATTTGGCAGCGGATGGAACCATGGAAGCGGAAGTGAATCATAGGGTAGGGAGGGGGCGAAAATTCTGGGAGCCTTGAAGAATGTGTGGAAGTCGAGAACATTATCTCGAAAAGCAAAAAAGGGTATGTTTGAAGGAATAGTGGTTCCAACAATGTTACTTGCTTGCGAGGTGTGGGCTGTAGATAGAGTTGTGCGTAGGAGGGTGGATATGCTGGAAATGAGATGTTTGAAGACAATATGTGGTGTGAGGTGGTTTGATCGAGTAAGTGATAATAGGGTAAGAGAGATGTGCGATAATAAAAAGAGTGTGGTTGAGAGATCAGAAGAGGGTGTTTTGAAATGCTATGGTCACATGGATAGAATGAGTGAGGAAAGATTGACCAAGAGGATATATGAGTCGGAGGTGGAGGGAACGAGGAGAAGTGGGAGACCAAATTGGAGATGGAAAGATGGAGTGAAAAATATTTTGATTGATCGGGGCCTGAACATGCAGGAAGGTGAAACGCGTGCAAGGAATAAAGTGAATTGGAACGATGTGGTATACCGGGGTCAACGTGCTGTAAATGGATTGAACCAGGGCATATGAAGCGTCTGGGGTAAACCATGGAAAGTTCTGTGGGGCCTGGATGTGGAAAGGGAGCTGTGGTTTTGGTGCCTTATTACATGACAGCTAGAGACTGAGTGTGAGTGAATGGGACCTTTGTTGTCGTTTCCTAGCGCTACCTCGCACTCATGAGGGGGAGGGGGTTGTTATTTCATGTGTGGTGTGGTGGCGATGGAAATGAATAAAGGCAGACAGTATGAATTAAGTACATGTGTATATATGTATATGTCTGTGTGTGTATATATATTGAAATGTATAGGTATGTATGTATATTTGCGTGTGTGGAAGTGTATGTATATACCAGTCATAAGTCATTGTGGGGTTAATCAATAAAGTATTTTTAGAGATCATCCTCATGTCTTGTGTATATACTGTCGCTACCACGAGTCATTATAGACAATTGTGGCACACGAGTGCGAGACTTGGCAAGCTGGGAGTCCCTCCCTTCCCTACCCCTCGCATTAGACACGCGAGAATATCTCTCAGGAATTCCTTATGTTGGTACGTTTTTTTAAAGTACCTGGGACAAAAACAGTTTAGAGTACCTGGTGAAATTGTTGTGTGGATTTGCGTGATTGATTTGTTTGTACAAATCTCTGGTGCACTGGCACGAGTTTATACCTAAATTCCACAGCATGAGTCACAAGAAGGGTGCACCAGGACGCACTGACTGCAGCTCTGGGCTAAACAGTTTAGTAATGGTTGTATTGACCGGGCGGCACCCGGCCTCCGGGCCTCGACTCAACAGTTGTATGGTCGTTGAAGAGCCCGCACGCACCATGGTGAAGTTATACCCGGAAATTGTTAAGTGGCGCGATCATGCCGGATAACATTACCTGCCTCGCCTTATAATCTTACTACACGTTGATTATACTGTTTCCTCAGTGGTGTATGTACTTATGAGTCCAAGAAAAGTCGAAATTATGGTTTGGCATTAACGACCCATACCAGGCAATGTGAGGCTGTAACTGCCGGAATACCCCTAGGATACAGGTGCATGTGGCAAGTAGGGAGGAGCCATGATAGCGAACACGACAAATACCGACTCTCTTCTGCTCGTGATGAACCTAAACCACAGCACAAGATGACTGATGTAAAGGCTCAAGGTTCACTGGCTGTACAACATTGTGATTACTTTATTGATGGTAATATTTATGAAGACATCCTGGCACTATAGCCAAACTTTGCCATGTTCTGAGCCATCTAAACACTGGTGTAATCATGCATAGCACATGTACGTTTTGTAACTACAGTGTCCAGTGTTTACTGTACCTTGACATTCTTTGTATTACTGTGTATATGATCAGCCTGCCCACTGCCAGTGTGTTCTGTAACTGTCTGCCCAACATGTAATGTATCTCTGATCCTTCATATCATTATCAATATTCACGACTGTACGCTACACTCTGTTCAGTTTCAGATATACAGTTCAGTGTGTGTGTGTGTAATTCGTTTGTGTATATATACAGTAACTGTAATGTTAACAAGGTGTTCCATGTGACATATATCAAACATGCTTTGTGTTACACAAATGTTGTTACCTATGTTGCTATAAGCATCGCTAACTGTATAATCATGTATCTGATATATCCCAGACCTCCCTCCCTCCTTCCCTCACTCCCTCCCTGACGGGTTCCTGGTCCTCCACTCGGGCCCACCTGTCACCCTCCTGTGTCCATGTACTGTACCCACTGTACGCTCTATACAGGCCTCCACCTACCCGTGGACATGTGCCCCTCACCCATACTCTCACTGATATGCTTGGTCTATGGTGTCCTGTGGTGTAGCGGTTGGCGTTCCTGACCGTGACGCATTCACGGGCCGCCCAGCGTCGAGTGCAAAGGTTCGAATCCTGGTTGGGGCAGTAGGTCCACAGTCAACTTAGCTGTTCATCCACCCCTAGGTGTTATTTGATGAAATGGGTACTTGGCTCTGGCTAGGGTATGGTGTTAATGAGATGGCCTTGATTACTTGATAGGGCCTCAGCTGCCTGTGCTGTTTCAGCTAACATAGAAAAAAATATCGAGAAAATGAATGTCTTAGAAATAAAAAGCTGAGTGAGTGAAGCAATTTTTGGCGAAGCTAAAGATTTTTCTGGATGACAAAAAGTTTTATTTTCACACTTTTTGATGTTTTTATTGAGAGGAATTGAATGTCTCGTGAGTATTATTAAACTTCAATTTCTTATTAAGGATGTTGTGTGGTGTGTTGAAGCATTTGTTGTGTTATAGTTGTGCATATTTGTATATAAGTTTTTATTTAATAACCTTTTCTACATAGACATGGTAGCTGTGTAATACCATAAACTGTAAATGTTCCAGTTTCGTACTGACGCAATAGTTTGGTTGTCTCTATCACAATCCTCTCAAAGAGTCCTAATCGAGTCTCCTTGACTTTATAATGTCATTGTATCCTTAATAGGCTTTCTGAAAAGTCTTGGTTAAGTGTGAATGACCACTTAGAATGAGTTCCTGGGCGGGAGATGGGCGTGCCAAGACTCCACACTATTTGTGGAGCCTCCCTGTGGGGCCCATATAACCCATTCCCTCGTCCGCTGTCGCATTCCTCGATGCGCTGACATGGCCTCTTGTCTCCTGAATACTTTATGGTGCCGTCGGCCACTCCTCTGCCCTACATCGGCCACCCGGAAGGGAACAGCAAGGTAAGCCAAGGTTTGACCTCGAGGGATAGGTTACTGGCCCCTTAGAGTAGGGAGATGACCCTGTTGGGTGGGCGGGGGGAGGGGGGCGACCCCGTATGGCATAAGAATTACTGTAGGGCAGGGGGTTTATCTCGTAAGTTAGTAGGATGACCCTGTAGGGTAAGGGTTTGACCTCGTAGGGTAGGAAGATGACCTTGTAAGGTAGGCTTCTGGCCCACCTAGGATGATGACCCTTTTGGTTAGGGGAATGACCTCATTGGGTGGGGAATCGACCTTGTAGGGTGGGCGGCTGACCCCTTAAAGTAGAGGATGATCTCCTAAGGCTGGAAGATGACCTTTTAGCGTGGACCTCTGTTCCAGTAGGGTGAGGGACGGCCTGGAGGTTACAGGGTTCACTACATACAATGATGAGCGGAGACAGCATGCTGCAGGCTTGGTGTATGTGATAGTATCGGCCATTATTCATTGGGTTTGGTCATATATTTACACAGCTAAAGGTCAGTAAGCTTTACTAGTTCACAATGTTTATACTGTGTTGAGGTAAGTGTGTGGTGTTTTGGTAGTACGAGTGGCGTGTTTTGGTGTGTGTGGCAGAGTGAGTTAGAGTGGTATGGCGGAGTGAGTGCGTTTAGGTGTTTAGGCACACTTGAGTGGTACTGTAAGGATGAGTGTTACAGTGAACCTTGTATAGTGGTATGGTGGAGAGAGTGCGGTATGGATTTTCGGTAGAGTGAGTAGTTCACTATAGTGAGTGTGACAGTATTGGTTTGATATCATAAATGGCCTGGTGATGTGAGAGTGCATGGCAAGTTAAAGTGAAGGATATTACGGAGTGTGTGCAGTAGGATGTGTCAGATAAGTGTTGGTGTGGTGGGTATGTTAGATGAGCATGGTAGGGTAAGTGATGTAATGGTGTTGGATTTGGTAGGATAGATTTGGTAGCCGGTGTTATCTGATGGACTACGTGCAGTATGGTTTCCGCGGTGTGAAACCTGATCACAGATAACTTCGCTAGTGGATATATACTCTTGCTTAGGAACTGACAGCACAAGAATTAAGTTACTTGCCTGTGGGAGTGTTGGTACATGACAATAATGAGTGAATTGGTCTAAGATAACGAGATTGGGGGAAAATGTGATGCTTTAGGGAAACGGAAATGAAGGGTTTGAAAGAAAATGGAAAGTCCTCAATGCAAGAGGAGAGAAATAGATTCAGATTGAAGGAGCAAAAAGTGTTATTGAATACAAGGTTTCGGCTTAGGAATGCGTAGAAAATTAAAGGAAAAAGTGATTGTTCAGGCATATGGCGGAAACAGGCACCATCTAAAAGGCGTTAACAATTCAATTTGGGCTGAGAAGTGCCTGACTTTCAACAGGGTCAGGTCACAGCAAGGCTGAATCTTCCTTCGCCGTACAGGCTGAGGTCAACTGACGGGAATGAAATATTGCACTTGGTTTTATAATGAACCAGAACCCACAGGGTTAGGGACCAGAGAGTTGCCGTCTGGAGAAACCATCTTTGAGAGGAGATTTGACCTGGCCAGACCTCAAGTAACTACAACAACAATGTGATAGTCGAACTGTTGAAGAGATGAAAGTGTTAGAACACCGACGTGATAGTAACTTTGTGAAACAACAAAGAAACCATAACATAACTTAGAAAAATGAGGGTCAATCATATTTCTCTCAGTGTAAATAGCCATGATGAGGTTGATGCAGTTGGCAGAACTGATAATGCAGCGATGAGCATTCCTAACTGTGACGCACTCGTGTACCGACCAGGATCGAGCCTGCACAAGTTAGAATTCTGGTCGCGGTAGTCGGTCCATAGCCCACACAACTGTTCATCCTCCCTTAGGAACTAGTTGATAAACTAGGTACCTGGGATCAACTAAGGTTTTATATATATATATATATATATATATATATATATATATATATATATATATATATATATATGAGCGAAGTGCATATGTACGAGCACCTTCCTAGAACACACAAACCTCCAACAGCCAGGATCGAACCCGGGACCCCTGAGCAACAGGCGGGAGCGTTATCGCTAGGCTATGATCGCCCTTAGGATATGATCAGGGGCGATCAGGGGCGATCATAGCCTAGCGGTAGCGCTCCCGCCTGTTGCTCAGGGGTCCCAGGTTCGTTCCTGGCTGTTGGTGGTTTGTGTTATATATATATATATGTATATATATATATATATATATATATTTTTTTTTTTTGCTTTGTCGCTGTCTCCCGCGTTTGCGAGGTAGCGCAAGGAAACAGACGAAAGAAATGGCCCAACCCACCCCCATACACGTGTATATACATACACGTCCACACACGCAAATATACATACCTACACAGCTTTCCATGGTTTACCCCAGACGCATCACATGCCCTGATTCAATCCACTGACAGCACGTCAACCCCGGTATACCACATCGATCCAATTCACTCTATTCCTTGCCCTCCTCTCACCCTCCTGCATGTTCAGGCCCCGATCAATCAAAATCTTTTTCACTCCATCTTTCCACCTCCAATTTGGTCTCCCACTTCTCCTCGTTCCCTGCACCTCCGACACACATATCCTCTTGGTCAATCTTTCCTCACTCATTCTCTCCATGTGCCCAAACCATTTCAAAACACCCTCTTCTGCTCTCTCAACCACGCTCTTTTTATTTCCACACATCTCTCTTACCTTTACGTTACTTACTCGATCAAACCACCTCACACCACACACTGTCCTCAAACATCTCATTTCCAGCACATCCACCCTCCTGCGCACAACTCTATCCATATATATATATATATATATATATATATATATATATATATATATATATATATATATATATATATTCCTATGAGTCCACGGGGAGAATGAAACACGATAACTTCCCAAGTGCACTTTCGTGTAATATTCACATCATCGGGGGAGAGACATGTGAGAAATGTACCAGTCAGTTGATATACAACGAGAAGACGTGGTTAGGACGCCATTTGGTAAGACAGACAACGAGCGTATCATAAACTTATTATGTGGACAAGAAGGTGAATTGTTTTCAAATTTTATCAACATTTAAGCTATCCAATTTGTAAAGACCATCACTAACATTAAGATTATGATTCTTTGTGTATTAAGTAATAAAAGATTCAATGAAATTTCTCGTGGTCTTGGAATTAGATTTATTAACAGAGATGGCATTACTCCAGTCAATACAATGATCATAGTTTTTATCAAGATTAAACAAGGCATTTGATTCTTGTCCCGTTCTTATACTATATTTATGTTGCTTAAGTCTAACAGAAAGATCCTTACCAATCTGCCCAACATAAGATTTATCACAATTTCTACATGGCACTTTGTAGATGCACCCAGGAGAATTTTCTGGTGAGCTCCTGATTAAGGTATTCTTTATGGTATTATTGTTGTGTGTCTGGGACAATTGCATGTTTACCAAATGGCGTCCTAGCTACGTCTCTTCGTTGTATATCAACTGACTGTTACATTTCTCTATTGTGTGTCCCCTGATGCTGTGATTATTACACGAAAGTGCACTTGGGAAGTTATCGTGTTTCATTTTCCCCGTGGACTCATAGGTGTATATATATATATATATATATATATATATATATATATATATATATATATATATATATATATATATATATATATATATATATATATATATATATATATATATATGTATGATATATATATATATATATATATATATATATATATATATATATATATATATATATATATATATATATATATATATATATATATATATATATATATATATATATATATATTTAAGGGGAAGAAAATGTTTATAGTTGTGTTACTGGAGTGATAGTTTTTCATACATGGTGCTTTGACAAGAAAATAGTGAAATTGGAAAAAATGTAGCTTAGACATTGAAGCTTATTGTTACAGTGGTTAAATTGATGAGAACTACTATTGACGTTTGTATAAATAAATTATACATTTCCCTTTTCCATAGCCAGAGGTTGAACCATTATGTGACATTCATTTTTTCATTTCATTTCAAGCTAGAAGTTTCAGTTTTCTAAATTATTTCTTACATTTTTCATATGTGTATATCTGTATATGTGTGTGTGTGTATATATGTGCGTATGTGTGTGTGTGTATATATATATGTGTATATATATATATATTATCCCGGGGGATAGGGGTGAAAGAATACTTCCCACGCATTCTTCGCGTGTCGTAGAAGGCGACTAGAGGGAACAGGAGCGGGGGGCCAGAAATCCTCCCCTCCTTGTATTTTTTAACTTTCTAAAATGGGAAACAGAAGAAGGAGTCATGCGGGGAGTGCTCATCCTCCTCGAAGGCTCAGACTGGGGTGTCTAAATGTGTGTGGATGTAACCAAGATGTGAAAAAAGGAGAGATAGGTAGTATGTTTGAGGAAAGGAACCTGGATGTTTTGGCTCTTAGTGAAACGAAGCTCAAGGGTAAAGGGGAAGAGTGGTTTGGGAATGTCTTAGGAGTAAAGTCAGGGGTTAGTGAGAGGACAAGAGCAAGGGAGGGAGTAGCAGTACTCCTGAAACAGGAGTTGTGGGAGTATGTGATAGAATGTAAGAAAGTAAATTCTCGATTAATATGGGTAAAACTGAAAGTTGATGGAGAGAGATGGGTGATTATTGGTGCATATGCACCTGGGCATGAGAAGAAAGATCATGAGAGGCAAGTGTTTTGGGAGCAGCTGAATGAGTGTGTTAGTGGTTTTGATGCACGAGACCGGGTTATAGTGATGGGTGATTTGAATGCAAAGGTGAGTAATGTGGCAGTTGAGGGAGTAATTGGTATACATGGGGTGTTCAGTGTTGTAAATGGAAATGGTGAAGAGCTTGTAGATTTATGTGCTTAAAAAGGACTGGTGATTGGGAATACCTGGTTTAAAAAGCGAGATATACATAAGTATACGTATGTAAGTAGGAGAGATGGCCAGAGAGCGTTATTGGATTACGTGTTAATTGACAGGCGCGCGAAAGACAGACTTTTGGATGTTAATGTGCTGAGAGGTGCAACTGGAGGGATGTCTGATCATTATCTTGTGGAGGCTAAGGTGAAGATTGTATGGGTTTTCAGAAAAGAAGAGTGAATGTTGGGGTGAAGAGGGTGGTGAGAGTAAGTGAGCTTGGGAAGGAGACTTGTGTGAGGAAGTACAAGGAGAGACTGAGTACAGAATGGAAAAAGGTGAGAACAATGGAAGTAAGGGGAGTGGGGGAGGAATGGGATGTATTTAGTGAATCAGTGATGGATTGCGCAAAAGATGCTTGTGCCATGAGAAGAGTGGGAGGTCGGTTGATTAGAAAGGGTAGTGAGTGGTGGGATGAAGAAGTAAGATTATTAGTGAAAGAGAAGAGAGAGGCATTTGGACGATTTTTGCAGGGAAAAAATGCAATTCAGTGGGAGATGTATAAAAGAAAGAGGCAGGAGGTCAAGAGAAAGGTGCAAGAGGTGAAAAAGAGGGCAAATGAGAGTTGGGGTGAGAGAGTATCATTAAACTTTAGGGAGAATAAAAAGATGTTTTGGAAGGAGGTAAATAAAGTGCGTAAGACAAGGGAACTTATGGGAACTTCAGTGAAAGGCGCAAATAGGGAGGTGATAACAAGTAGTGGTGATGTGAGAAGGAGATGGAGTGAGTATTTTGAAGGTTTGTTGAATGTGTTTGATGATAGAGTGGCAGATATAGGGTGTTTTGGTCGAGGTGGTGTGCAAAGTGAGAGGGTTAGGGTAAATGATTTGGTAAACAGAGAAGAGGTAGTAAAAGCTTTGCGGAAGATGAAAGCCGGCAAGGCAGCAGGTTTGGATGGTATTGCAGTGGAATTTATTAAAAAAGGGGGTGACTGTATTATTGACTGGTTGGTAAGGTTATTTAATGTATGTATGACTCATGGTGAGGCGCCTGAGGATTGGCGGAATGCGTGCATAGTGCCATTGTACAAAGGCAAAGGGGATAAGAGTGAGTGCTCAAATTACAGAGGTATAAGTTTGTTGAGTATTCCTGGTAAAATATATGGGAGGGTATTGATTGAGAAGGTGAAGGCATGTGCAGAGCATCAGATTGGGGAAGAGCAGTGTGGTTTCAGAAGTGGTAGAGCATGTGTGGATCAGGTGTTTGCTTTGAAAAATGTATGTGAGAAATACTTAGAAAAGCAAATGGATTTGTATGTAGCATTTATGGATCTGGAGAAGGCATATGATAGAGTTGACAGAGATGCTCTGTGGAAGGTATTAAGAATATATGGTGTGGGAGGAAAGTTGTTAGAAGCAGTGAAAAGTTTTTATCGAGGATGTAAGGCATGTGTACGTGTAGGAAGAGAGGAAAGTGATTGGTTCTCAGTGAATGTAGGTTTGCGGCAGGGGTGTGTGATGTCTCCATGGTTGTTTAATTTGTTTATGGATGGGGTTGTTAGGGAGGTGAATACAAGAGTTTTGGAAAGAGGGGCAAGTATGAAGTCTGTTGGGGATGAGAGAGCTTGGGAAGTGAGTCAGTCGTTGTTCGCTGATGATACAGCGCTGGTGGCTGATTCATGTGAGAAACTGCAGAAGCTGGTGACTGAGTTTGGTAAAGTGTGTGAAAGAAGAAAGTTAATAGTAAATGTGAATAAGAGCAAGGTTATTAGGTAAAGTAGGGTTGAGGGTCAAGTCAATTGGGAGGTAAGTTTGAATGGAGAAAAACTGGAGGAAGTAAAGTGTTTTAGATATCTGGGAGTGGATCTGGCAGCGGATGGAACCATGGAAGCGGAAGTGGATCATAGGGTGGGGGAGGGGGCGAAAATCCTGGGAGCCTTGAAGAATGTGTGGAAGTCGAGAACATTATCTCGGAAAGCAAAAATGGGTATGTTTGAAGGAATAGTGGTTCCAACAATGTTGTATGGTTGCGAGGCGTGGGCTAAGGATAGAGTTGTGCGCAGGAGGATGGATGTGCTGGAAATGAGATGTTTGAGGACAATATGTGGTGTGAGGTGATTTGATCGAGTAAGTAACGTAAGGGTAAGAGAGATGTGTGGAAATAAAAAGAGTGTGGTTGAGAGAACAGAAGAGGGTGTTTTGAAATGGTTTGGGCACATGGAGAGAATGAGTGAGGAAAGATTGACCAAGAGGATATATGTGTCGGAGGTGGAGGGAACGAGGAGAAGTGGGAGACCAAATTTGAGGTGGAAAGATGGAGTGAAAAAGATTTTGTGTGATCGGGGCCTGAACATGCAGGAGGGTGAAAGGAGGGCAAGGAATAGAGTGAATTGGATGGATGTGGTATACCGGGGTTGACGTGCTGTCAGTGGATTGAATCAGGGCATGTGAAGCGTCTGGGGTAAACCATGGAAAGCTGTTTAGGTATGTACATTTGCGTGTGTGGACGTATGTATAAACATGTGTATGGAAGTGGGTTGGGCCATTTCTTTCGTCTGTTTGCTTGCGCTACCTCGCAAACGCGGGAGACAGCGGCAAAAAAAAAAAAAAGAAAATATGTATATATATATATATATATATATATATATATATATATATATATATATATATATATATATATATATATATATATATATATATATATATCTTTCTTTCTTTCTTTTAAACTATTCGCCATTTCCCGCGTTAGCGAGGTTGCGTTAAGAACAGAGGACTGGGCCTTTTTTGGAATATCCTCACCTGGCCCCCTCTGTTCCTTCTTTTGGAAAACTAGAAAAAAAAAATAAACGAGAGGGGAGGATTTCCAGCCCCCCGCTCCCTCCCCTTTTAGTCGCATTCTACGACACGCAGGGAATACGTGGGAAGTATTCTTAATCCCCTATCCCCAGCGATATATATATATTTCTTTTTTTTTTCATACTATTCGCCATTTCCCGCATTAGCGAGGTAGCGTTAAGAACAGAGGACTGGGCCTTTGAGGGAATATCCTCATATGGCCCCCTTCTCTGTTCCTTCTTTTGGAAAATTTAAAAAAAAAATGAGAGGGGAGGATTTCCAGCCCCCCGCTCCCTTCCCTTTTAGTCGCCTTCTACGACATGCAGGGAATACGTGGGAAGTATTCTTTCTCCCCTATATATATTTATCTATTTATTCACTTTGCCCCGCCGCCGTCCCCCGCACCAGCGAGGCAGCGCAAGGAAACAAACGAAGAATGGCCCAACCACCCACATACACATATATATACATAAACGCCCATATACATACATATAATACGCAGGCATATACATATATACACATGTACATATTCATAGTTGCTGCCTTCATCTTTTGTAAAATCGTAAAGGTATATCAAACTAACCGTTTTATTTTATTTGGAAAGTAATGAGATGATTCCATTTCCATATATGTTTTACAATGGTATTTAGTGTACTGCTGTGATCCGCACCCTTTTGACAAATACTCTCAACACGACTGAAGTGAATGTGTTGTACTTTGATGTTTGATATCAGGCGTGACGTTAGAAAAAAAAAATGCAAATTTGTTGTAGTTAAAATCTGCCCTTAACCTATGAAATGTGGCATGAAAACATGGCTATATATTAAGCCATTACTAGTTGTAAAAAGCAAGATGTAGTTTATATAATATGTGAAAGACGTCTTACCTGAATGACCAATGACTCTTTATCAAATTGTATGGTTATTTGCTGTATGTTATTGAATGAAAGATTAAGAGACTGCTTTGATTATTGATAGTGAAGTAGAATATATCGTACTTATTTGGAGATAAGAAAGAAATGGTAATAGATTTGTAGAGTAAGGATGTGTTGTATGTATAGTTTTTAGATTAATAGAAACAGTTAATAAGGTCATGTTACCCTTCGTTTTAGGGATCTGTCGGCGGACGAATGATGTTGGCATGGGGTAGATATAATCCTGAGGCTGGATCCTTTGATTTACGTATTTTTGGTAGTAGATGCAACATATAGTGTGTAACACTCTTGTACGACGTGAGAAATAGTTTTCTTCTTTTATATCACTTAAGGAACGTTTCGACATAGTCTCGTCGTGATATATACATCAAGTATGAGTGAATAAACAATCTGAATAATCCTTCATTGAAATACAATCTTGGTATGTTTTCCTCTTTGCTTTTCATATTTTGCTATATTTTTCATAATCTATAGATTACACCTCGTGCTAACGTGGGTCTACTCCCAGAGAAATCTACGATGATGATAGAGCCAGGAAATTACCTGAAGTTGATTTCACCCCAGCAGCTGGAAAATTTGGCTGTGGAGCCTGTAAACTCCGAGCAAATATTCTCTTTAAGCAGATCAATGGTTGTCCCTTGCCTTTTACCGGCTGGCGGCGACGGGTTTAGTTCGTGGTTGTTGACAGGTTCAGGTTGATATATGTTCATCCACGTGTCCTCGCTAAAGTCAGCGATGGGTTCTGTTGGCGGCTGTTTTGTTATCATCCCTGGGCTTCAGCTGATGTCAGCGATGAGTTCTGTTGGTGACTGTTGACGGGTTCAGGTCTGTTGTTGAAACATCCAAGGGTGTTAGTTGAGGTGGGTAATGGGTTCTGTTGGTGGCTGTTGAAGGTTTCAGCTCTGTTGTGAGATCATCCACGGGTCTCAGCTTAAGACGGAGTTTCTCTTAGTTGTGATAGACTTGAATGAATTTACCTCAGGTTACCCTTAACATGAGTTACGTCTTTGTGTCATGAACTTGTGGTGTGTTGACAGTTTGCAGTTTCAAGCCAGTTTAGGACGAGTATTATTTCCTTGTAAAACTCTAACTAGCGGACCAAAGTTTGTGCTAGGTTGTGTAGGCTTCAAGGCTTATCATCTGTCAGGATCATTAAGGACGTCATCAACGTTAAGCTACTGCATTCACCCACCGAAGATTATTGCAACTCTTTCTTCAGGTGTAATTCTAAGACCACATACGTTCTCACTTAACATTTGGACATAACAATAAAAGGTTTTAAGTAGTTTTCACGATAATAAACCCCCAAGATTACTAAACAAGAGTAGGATCAGTATGAGCGTATGTTAGAACAAGCATCCCTCAGCTTGCATAAAGACATTTTTGTTGCCCCTCTGTTGACATTTGCCCTATTAGTTTGCTTTGTGTAGGGAAGGACCTTCCATGATCAAAAATAATCGCGAGAGCTTCTGTTATCATAGATATCTATGTTGATGATGCTGTTACCACGTCATAACCAATTTATGACCGGACAGGAGCTCCCAGAAAACACCTGATATATTTATACTTAGTATTGACTACCTCCAGCCAGCCTGCACCAGCTGCCTCTACCTACTCACCACCAGCCCACTCCACCCGCCATGCCATACCACCTCCACCTTCCTGACCCCTTACCATCCAAACCCCTCCATATGAACCCCCATCATACCACCTCCACCTTCCTGACCCCTTACCATCCAAACCCCTCCATATGAACCCCCATCATACCACCTCCACCTCCCTGACCCCTTAGTAACCATCCAAAACCCCTCCATATGAACCCCACTCATACCACCTCCACCTCCCTAACCCCTTAGTAACCATCTAAACCCCTCCATATGAACCCCCATCATACCACCTCCACCTTCCTAACCCCTTACCATCCAAACCCCTCCATATGAACCCCCATCATACCACCTCCACCTTCCTAACCCCTTACCATCCAAACCCCTCCATATGAACGCCCATCATACCGCCTCCACTTCCCTGACCCCTTACCATCCACACCCCTCCATATGAACCCCCATCATACCAACTCCACTTCCCTGACCCCTTACCATCCAAACCCCTCCATATGAACCCCCATCATACCACTTCCACTTCCCTGACCCCTTACCATCCAAAACCCTCCATATGAACCCCCATCATACCACCTCCACTTCCCTGACCCCTTACCATCCAAAACCCTCCATATGAACCCCCATCATACCACCTCCACTTCCCTGACCCCTTAGTTACCACCAAACCCCTCCATATGAACCCCCATCATACCAACTCCACTTCCCTGACCCCTTACCATCCAAACCCCTCAATATGAACCCCCATCATGCCTTTATTTTTTTCTTCTAGTTGTTTAGGAGAGTAATCAAGGAAGGAGCTGGACAGGTATGTCTGCAGTAACATGCGTTAAATACAGGGTGTACAGATGTAGGATGCAGGTTTTACTGAAGTGTGTGAGGTGCGTCCCATCCTTGTACCACGTACGGGAACGGATCTGTGTCCACTGTAACGACTCATTATCAGCTCACATTACCACTGGGGACGGATCTAGGTCCACTGTAACGCTTCATTATCAACTCACAGTATCATTACCTCTACCTCTTTCATATCAAATTTGTTTCATTGTTGTGTGTGTGTGTGTGTGTGTGTGTGTGTGTGTGTGTGTGTGTGTGTGTGTGTGTGTGTGTTTGTGTGTGTGTGTGTGCGTGTGTGTGTGTGTGTGTGTGTGTGTGTGTGTGTAGAGGGAGGGAGATAGATAGATAGATAGATAGATAGATAGATAAATAGAGAGAGAGAGAGAGAGAGAGAGAGAGAGAGAGAGAGAGAGAGAGAGAGAGAGAGAGAGAGAGAGAGAGAGAGAGAGAGAGAGAGAGAGAGAGAGAGAGAGAGAGAGAGAGAGAGAGAGAGAGAGAGAGAGAGAGAGAGAATGCTCACGAGTACTAGCAACGAGATTTTGCCCTGATGAGAGGGCTGGGCGTGGCACTTGCCGCACGTACTGCTGGATGATCTGGCTGCTGCCACCTGCATTTCATATTCATCTATTCTGGGTTCATCTTGGGACTAATTTCAACCACATGTCATTTTTTAAACGAACTTAGTTAGGATCTTGCTTTGTGTATTGTTATTACGTATGTCACTTGGTGAATGTCTCTAATTACGTTTCCAACCAGACTTTGCTTAAGAATAACATAATTGGTTTCACTATTATCTTCTTTGTTTTCCTGAGGAATATGGGTGAGATTCCATCTGGTCCCAGAGCTGAACTATATATTCAGATGATCAATCGCTATGATCATATCATCGTCTGGTATCAGAATGGTATGAGCGCATTTTCATTTTGGTTAATGGGTTCGTCATCTAATTTCTCGTTGCATCTTCAGCTGAATACCGATTTGGATTATTCAGTTAATATCTTGCATATTTCCCCGCAGTTATCATCTTACATTTCTCCCACTTTAAAAGATCCAGTCTCTGAATATTCTCTTTGTTCAGGTATGTGAATAACTAACTTTGGCTTTTCTTTACATTTTGTCTACAACTCTTTCTTCATTACTATTCTGTACTCTTTTACAGCACTTCATTATACTTACATCTGCGTTCTTTATTCTCTCGTTCAACTCTTGTGCGCTTTTATTCTTGAGAGAGAGAGAGAGAGAGAGAGAGAGAGAGAGAGAGAGAGAGAGAGAGAGAGAGAGAGAGAGAGAGAGAGAGAGAGAGAGAGAGAGAGAGAGAGAGAGAGAGAGAGATTAGACCCTTCCAGCGGGTAACTCTGGGAGTCGTGTACCATGTTCAGCACCAGCCCCACAGACTCAGAACCCGAGTAGTAGTCACAAAGAACCCATTTGGCTGCGACAGTTGAGGGGCTGGTGGTGTCGCTGGTGGTGATGGCTAGAGTGGTATGAGGAGGGGGTGGCGATATGCCTTCTACTGTGACGTTGTGTGAAAGCAGTAGGTAAAGTGCGGTAGAGGATGATGTGTGGTAGTTGCTGCTGCTTGGTAAATGATGTGTAGTGATGCAATGGAGGGAACATGATCTCGCTAGTGTAGCTATAGAAGTGTCATAATATGAAGAGTTTGAAACAGGAGGATTTCATGAGAGTCGGATAGAATGTAAGGATAGAGACCGTCTGTAGAAAAGGCAATGATACCTAATGTGAAAAACCTCGGTCGATTGGGATGAAGAATCTGTAAAGAGGTCTACCAGAGTCTCTATAAGCAGGAAGGCTTTGGTGCAAGCATCATCCACGTACTGAAATATAAATATATGGTGTTCCGTTTGGTGAAGTCCGTAGAATAATGTTCTTTTGTGACCTTGATCCCTTTCTCCTGTCTCCCCTCTCCTATTTTTAATACCAGTCTACATTGATAGGAAAGAGCTCCTTTCAAGGATGGTGGGCGAGTAAGGATGTAGGAAAGTAAGAAGTCTGAGAAGGTTGAATCATGTTTTGGGTTCTGGAGCTCAGGACGAGCTGTGTGGCGACTTACCACAGATATTACCATATCAAAAGGTTAACCGTCTGAGTACGTCGGTGTGACTTATAACTACAAAGTTACGACCCTCCAGCACGACCATGAGAAATTTTAGGTGTGTTGACCTTGCCTGTGACCACATCTTCAAGTGTCAGGTCGAAGACCAAGCCATCAAAATCTCAGAGACAACAGCATTAAAGGAAATTATGAAATGATGTCCGCTTCTAGATATTTGTTAGATATCAACAACAGAGACGTCCTCATCAAATACTCGATTTCAGGTTACATCCTGAATAATGTGGTGAGGGGAAACAAAGAGAGCAGTGTTGTCTTACTCTTTGTTAAAGTTTATTTGAATTCCGTAGTTAAAGGTGTTGACATTGAGAATGTTGACTTGACTGTTGTGGAAATTAAAGATAAACATTGTCAGAAAATAACAGTAATGAACAAGATTGTGTGATAGTGGGAGATTGTAACATACCGGTGTCTAAATGAGGAGAATCCCTTTCCAGTAGCTCCGGCCCCACCTGGACTCTACCTAAATTTGCTTGATAGTGACTTAATACAATGAGTCGAGAAACCTGCTCACGACGATGATATATGAGAGTCAGGTCTAACTACAAATGATGATCTCGTTAATAATGTTGAAGAAGGAGGAAAGTCTGGCACGTGTCATCACCGACAAATTACTTTTGAGGTTCGCTTTCAACACAGCATGTAACGTTACTTAACATGGCAGTCGCAGAAGAATACTGAGTTTTAAATAAGCAAATCTTAATGATCTTTGCATTGCTGTTGACAGGCAAACCTGGAATAATGAGGTCAATTAAAACGACATGAACGTAGCTCGGAAAACTTCAGTAAAACCTTCAGAATATTGGAGGGAACATCCGTGCCAGTGCGTAGTAGACAGTCTATTTATATAATAAAACCAAGGTGGTAGACGGGAAAATATAAAAGCGCCTCTTGTATGAGAAAGTAGCTCATAAGATAGTGAAAGAGACCAATAACCAACATGATAAATTTATGTAAATTTGCGTAGATAAAGTAAGAGAGTTATACGACAAAGTAAACCTCAGTATGGAGCGTATATTGCTGAACATAGCTAAAGAGACCCTGCGGAGTCTTACAAATATGTTAGAAGAAAGAGCTTCATTAATTACGGAAAACCATGACCTGGTTCAAGACAACGAAGCCATGGCAAAAATCTGGAATGACTTTTTTTACGTTTTTGTTTAAGCTAGAAAACGCAACCCACATCCAGAATCATGTTTCATTGATAAGAAATGAGAAAGTTCTTCATCAAATTGACATAAAAGCTCAGGCCATGCTACCAATAATGAGCGGAATGAAAACAATCAAAACGGCAGGCCCAAATAAGTTTAATCCGAGACCAAAGAAAGAAACGAAATATGAGATTGTTTATCCCTTGACTGCCTTTTCAATAAGACACTTGGTACAGGAAAAGCTCCAGATGAATGGAGGTTTTGCCAGTGTAACACAAATGTCAAAAAAAATTTATAAGTCATTGCCCGGAAATTATCGTCCAGTTACCTTAACGTTTGTTGTTGTCGGAAAATTGTAAATAATCTTTTCTATGCTATGAGACGGCATGGGCAACTGAGGCCCTAACTAAAGCCATCTCATTGACGGGGGGCTGGACGTGGTTCCCTCCCGTTTATAATTTTCCAAAATAAGGAACGGAGAGGTGGGCTAAGTGAGGATATTCCCTCTGAGGCTCGCTCCTCTGCTCTTAACGCTACCTCGCTAGCGAGGGATAACGCGAATATGTATGAAACGAAAGAAAAAAGAATATATATATATATATATATATATATATATATATATATATATATATATATATATATATATATATATATATATATATATGTATATATATGTATATATACATATATATATATATGCCTGCGGTTGCATGCCTGCCTCTTGCACAGGGGTCCCGGGTTCGATCCTGGCTGTTAGAGGTTTGTATGTTCTATGAAGGTGCGCGTTCATATGCACTTTATTCGTATATATATATATATATATATATATATATATATATATATATATATATATATATATATATATATATATATATATATATATATATATATATATATATATATATATATATATATATATATATATATTATATATATATATATGTATATATATATATATATATGTATATATATATATATATATATATATATATATATATATATATATATATATATATATATATATATATATATATATATACATATATATATATATATATACATATATATATATATATATATATATATATATATATATATATATATATATATATATATATATATATATATATATATATATATATTTTCTCAAAGGCTCAGTCCTCTGTTCTTAACGCTACCTCGCTAACACGGGAAATGGCGAATAGTATGAAAGAAAGAAATATATACATATATACATGTATATATACATACAGAAGAAGGAGTCACGCGGGGAGTGCTCATCCTCCTCGAAGGCTCAGATTGGGGTGTCTAAATGTGTGTGGATGTAACCAAAATGTGAAAAAAGGAGAGATAGGTAGTATGTTTGAGGAAAGGAACCAGGATGTTTTGGCTCTGAGTGAAACGAAGCTCAAGGGTAAAGGGGAAGAGTGGTTTGGGAATGTCTTGGGAGTAAAGTCAGGGGTTAGTGAGAGGACAAGAGCAAGGGAAGGAGTAGCAGTACTCCTGAAACAGGAGTTGTGGGAGTATGTGATGGAATGTAAGAAAGTAAATTCTCGATTAATATGGGTAAAACTGAAAGTTGATGGAGAGAGATGGGTGATTATTGGTGCATATGCACCTGGGCATGAGAAGAAAGATCATGAGAGGCAAGTGTTTTGGGAGCAGCTGAATGAGTGTGTTAGTGGTTTTGATGCACGAGACCGGGTAATAGTGATGGGTGATTTGAATGCAAAGGTGAGTAATGTGGCAGTTGAGGGAATAATTGGTATACATGGGGTGTTCAGTGTTGTAAATGGAAATGGTGAAGAGCTTGTAGATTTATGTGCTTAAAAAGGACTGGTGATTGGGAATACCTGGTTTAAAAAGCGAGATATACATAAGTATACGTATGTAAGTAGGAGAGATGGCCAGAGAGCGTTATTGGATTACGTGTTAATTGACAGGCGCGCGAAAGACAGACTTTTGGATGTTAATGTGCTGAGAGGTGCAACTGGAGGGATGTCTGATCATTATCTTGTGGAGGCTTAGGTGAAGAATTGTATGGGTTTTCAGAAAAGAAGAGTGAATGTTGGGGTGAAGAGGGTGGTGAGAGTAAGTGAGCTTGGGAAGGAGACTTGTGTGAGGAAGTACAAGGAGAGACTGAGTACAGAATGGGAAAAGGTGAGAACAATGGAAGTAAGGGGAATGGGGGAGGAATGGGATGTATTTAGTGAATCAGTGATGGATTGCGCAAAAGATGCTTGTGGCATGAGAAGAGTGGTGGTGGGATGAAGAAGTAAGATTATTAGTGAAAGAGAAGAGAGAGGCATTTGGACGATTTTTGCAGGGAAAAAATGCAATTGAGTGGGAGATGTATAAAAGAAAGAGACAGGACGTCAAGAGAAAGGTGCAAGAGGTGAAAAAGAGGGCAAATGAGAGTTGGGGTGAGAGAGTATCATTAAATTTTAGGGAGAATAAAAAGATGTTCTGGAAGGAGGTAAATAAAGTGCGTCAGACAAGGGAGCAACTGGGAACTTCAGTGAAGGGCGCAAATGGGGAGGTGATAACAAGTAGTGGTGATGTGAGAAGGAGATGGAGTGAGTATTTTGAAGGTTTGTTGAATGTGTTTGATGATAGAGTGGCAGATATAGGGTGTTTTGGTCGAGGTGGTGTGCAAAGTGAGAGGGTTAGGGAAAATGATTTGGTAAACAGAGAAGAGGTAGTAAAAGCTTTGCGGAAGATGAAAACCGGCAAGGCAGCAGGTTTGGATGGTATTGCAGTGGAATTTATTAAAAAAGGGGGTGACTGTATTATTGACTGGTTGGTAAGGTTATTTAATGTATGTATGACTCATGGTGAGGTGCCTGAGGATTGGCGGAATGCGTGCATAGTGCCATTGTACAAAGGCAAAGGGGATAAGAGTGAGTGCTCAAATTACAGAGGTATAAGTTTGTTGAGTATTCCTGGTAAATTATATGGGAGGGTATTGATTGAGAGGGTGAAGGTATGTACAGAGCATCAGATTGGGGAAGAGCAGTGTGGTTTCAGAAGTGGTAGAGGATGTGTGGATCAGGTGTTTGCTTTGAAGAATGTATGTGAGAAATACTTAGAAAAACAAATGGATTTGTATGTAGCATTTATGGATCTGGAGAAGGCATATGATAGAGTTGATAGAGATGCTCTGTGGAAGGTATTAAGAACATATGGTGTTTGAGGCAAGTTGTTAGAAGAAGTGAAAAGTCTTTATCGAGGAAGTAAGGCATGTGTACGTGTAGGAAGAGAGGAAAGTGATTGGTTCTCAGTGAATGTAGGTTTGCGGCAGGGGTGTGTGATGTCTCCATGGTTGTTTAATTTGTTTATGGATGGGGTTGTTAGGGAGGTGAATGCAAGAGTTTTGGAAAGAGGGGCAAGTATGAAGTCTGTTGGGGATGAGAGAGCTTGGGAAGTGAGTCAGTTGTTGTTCGCTGATGATACAGCGCTGGTGGCTGATTCATGGGAGAAACTGCAGAAGCTGGTGACTGAGTTTGGTAAAGTGTGTGAAAGAAGAAAGTTAAGATAAATGTGAATAAGAGCAAGGTAATTAGGGACAGTAGGGTTGAGGGTCAAGTCAATTGGGAGGTAAGTTTGAATGGAGAAAAACTGGAGGAAGTAAAGTGTTTTAGATATATGGGAGTGGATCTGGCAGCGGATGGAACCATGGAAGCGGAAGTGGATCATAGGGTGGAGGAGGGGGCGAAAATCCTGGGAGCCTTGAAGAATGTGTGGAAGTCGAGAACATTATCTCGGAAAGCAAAAATGGATATGTTTGAAGGAATAGTGGTTCCAACAATGTTGTATGGTTGCGAGGCGTGGGCTATTGATAGAGTTGTGTGCAGGAGGGTGGATATGCTGGAAATGAGATGTTTGAGGACAATGTGTGGTGTGAGGTGGTTTGATCGAGTAAGTAACGTAAGGGTAAGAGGGATGTGTGGAAATAAAAAGAGCGCGATTGAGAGAGCAGAAGAGGGTGTTTTGAAATGGTTTGGGCACATGGAGAGAATGAGTGAGGAAAGATTGACCAAGAGGATATATGTGTCGGAGGTGGAGGGAACGAGGAGAAATGGGAGACCAAATTGGAGGTGGAAAGATGGAGTGAAAAAGATTTTGTGTGATCGGGGCCTGAACATGCAGGAGGGTGAAAGGAGGGCAAGGAATAGAGTGAATTGGATCGATGTGGTATACCGGGGTTGACGTGTTGTCAGTGGATTGAATCAGGGCATGTGAAGCGTCTGGGGTAAACCATGGAAAGCTGTGTAGGTATGTATATTTGCGTGTGTGGCCGTATGTATATACATGTGTATGGGGGTGGGTTGGGCCATTTCTTTCGTCTGTTTCCTTGCGCTACCTCGCAAACGCGGGAGACAGTGACAAAGCAAAAAAAAAATATACATATATATATATATATATATATATATATATATATATATATATATATATATATATATATATATATATATATATATATATATATATATATATATATATATATTGATGATATTGATAATGGGTTTCTTTGCTGATGATACAGGGATAGGAAATACTTTTACACATGATCCTGAACGTCAACATCTTCAAATTGACCTTGGTGTAAGGATCTGTGGTGACCTATAATCAAGTAAGCACTGCAAAGAAACAATGAAAAGAGAGAACAAAATTCTTGGAGTCGCACGTAGAGCCTTTGAAATCAAGTCCAAAGAAATCACCCTTACTCCTTACAATGCATTGGTTCGTCCCCATCTTGAACACTGTTCGGTTTTAGTCATCCTACCTAAATAAAGACAAGACAGACAAAGGAGAGAGTACAGCGTCCAGCTACACAAATGGTTCCCGGGCTGAGAAACATATCTCTCGGAAGTAGAAACGACTTGAATCTATTTAGCTGAGAATAGAGATGGTTTGAGGGGTGATCTTATACGAATATTCAAAATGGTCAAAGGCTTTGATAATCTTGATCTATCACGTTGCTTAAGACTTGAGTCGTCTAGTTTCATTCGCTGTAATGGATACAAACTCGTGGGGAAATGATTTGCTTCTAATGAGTTAAAGTTCTTTTCCTTCAACCAGATTGTTAACATATGGAACGATTTTCCAATTAGAGTAGTTGAAAGTAGTACTATAGATACCTTTAAGAATAGACTCCATGATATTGCGCTTTAGTTCCAAGCCTTATAATTTTTGCTCCTCCTTAGTTACAATGACAATTTACAGGTTTTTCTCTTTGAATAATTTGTATACCCTCTAACTTTTAGCGCAATAATCTGAGTTTCTGTTATCTTCCATTATCACAAACAGCCTCGGAAGGACACAGTGTTCTGTTGCTGATCATAGTTCTTTGTATTCCTTTGTATTACACATAAGGTATCGAACCATCGTGACTGCCGGGTTCAGCAGGCAAGATATCCTTTACACAATACTGAAATATATCAGTAAGACATGTAGACCACGTACGGCTATAGATCATGAAACTAAAGTACACTTTCTGAAAATCTATAAGAATGAGATACGAAACTTATAATCCAGCGATGAACAAAGAGAATAATCATAATTGTTACATGACAAGCGCGATGCTGGCCTCATGCAGATCACTTTAAAGATTAATGTCCTTTATTGTTACTGAGAAATGGTCAGGGCAACCTCAGAGGAAAAGAAATTCAGACGTATTGTGTATTTTGACCCGTGTCTTTGTAACTCTAGTAGGAAACACACACACACACACACACACACACACTAAGAAAGGCATAACATGGAGCACTGCACATTTCTATGCTGCTCAAACGTACGCATGTTAAATATACAAGTCCCAGGGTGGCGTTATGGGCGAAGACATTGCTCAGTTATTCCCAGTCCAAAGAGACGAATGGTTCTGCTATTGTTGAAATATTTTGGATGTTGTGTTGTTGTAGCCTGTCTTTATTGTAGTCCCCCTTTATTGTAGCCCATCTTTATTTCCTGTTTTTTTGTTCGGCCTGGACTGTGATGCGTTGTATTTCTGTCGCTTTTGAAAAGATTTTAAGATTTTCATCATTTCTGCTGGCTAATATATATATATATATATATATATATATATATATATATATATATATATATATATATATATATATATATATATATATACATATATTATATTTTGAGTATACGTTCCAGATAGTTAGGTGCTGTAATCGTGTTTCGCAGCATCTGTTTGATGAATCCCGAGTCACTTCCGTGAACCTTGTTCTCATGGCCACACACTGCAGGGGCCGCACCCTCCTCCCCACACACGTCTCCTCTCTCTGTCTCTGATCCCCTCCCCTTCACGTCGTCGCTCCTGACATTGTACGATATTCTTTCAATGGCCTTTGTTTCCTTGGGTCCACCGCCATATCAGAACAGCGTTCTTGAAACTCTCATTCACTCCTCTAGTTTCTGTGCCATGTCTTCCTCTTTCTTTGTCTTACACTTCTTGTTCTGTTTCCAGCCTTCGTTTTTCTGTGTTGTACTTTCCTTGTTTCTTAATTTCCCTTTTTCTGTGTCATACATTTGTCTTTCAGTTGCCTACCTTTCTTCTTATGTCATGCCTTCCCAATTTTCCATGTAGCATCTTTTTTATATCATTCCTATTTTTTCACACCCGTACTTTCTCTGATGATATATATATATATATATATATGATACAGCGCTGGTGGCTGATTCATGTGAGAAACTGCAGAAGCTGGTGACTGAGTTTGGTAAAGTGTGTGGAAGAAGAAAGTTAAGAGTAAATGTGAATAAGAGCAAGGTTATTAGGTACAGTAGGGTTGAGGGTCAAGTCAATTGGGAGGTAAGTTTGAATGGAGAAAAACTGGAGGAAGTGAAGTGTTTTAGATATCTGGGAGTGGATCTGTCAGCGGATGGAACCATGGAAGCGGAAGTGGATCATAGGGTGGGGGAGGGGGCGAAAATTTTGGGAGCCTTGAAAAATGTGTGGAAGTCGAGAACCTTATCTCGGAAAGCAAAAATGGGTATGTTTGAAGGAATAGTGGTTCCAACAATGTTGTATGGTTGCGAGGCGTGGGCTATGGATAGAGTTGTGCGCAGGAGGATGGATGTGCTGGAAATGAGATGTTTGAGGACAATGTGTGGTGTGAGGTGGTTTGATCGAGTAAGTAACGTAAGGGTAAGAGAGATGTGTGGAAATAAAAAGAGCGTGGTTGAGAGAGCAGAAGAGGGTGTTTTGAAATGGTTTGGGCACATGGAGAGAATGAGTGAGGAAAGATTGACCAAGAGGATATATGTGTCGGAGGTGGAGGGAACGAGGAGAAGAGGGAGACCAAATTGGAGGTGGAAAGATGGAGTGAAAAAGATTTTGTGTGATCGGGGCCTGAACATGCAGGAGGGTGTAAGGAGGGCAAGGAATAGAGTGAATTGGAGCGATGTGGTATACAGGGGTTGACGTGCTGTCAGTGGAGTGAATCAAGGCATGTGAGGCGTCTGGGGTGGACCATGGAAAGCTGTGTAGGTATGTATACACGTGTGTGGACATGTGTATGTACATGTGTATGGGGGGGGGTTGGGCCATTTCTTTCGTCTGTTTCCTTGCGCTACCTCGCAGACGCGGGAGACAGCGACAAAGTATAAAAAAAAAAAAAAAAAAAAAAAAAAAAATATATTTTTTTCAAACTATTCGCCATTTCCCGCGTTAGCAAGGTAGCGTTAAGAATCGAGAACTGGGTCTCTAAGGGAATATCCTCACCTGCTTCTCTGGTCCTTCTTTTGGAAAATTAAAAAAAAAAAAAAAAAAAGAGGGGAGGATTTCCAGCCCCCCGCTCCCTCCCCTTTTAGACCGCTTCTACGACACGCAGGGAATACGTGGGAAGTATTCTTTCTCCCCTATCCCCAAGAAAATATTTATATATATATATATATATATATATATATATATATATATATATATATATATATATTTCTTTTCTTTTAAACTATTCGCCATTTCCCGCATTAACGAGGTAGCATTAAGAACAGAGGACTGGGCCTTTGTGGAATATCCTCACCTGGCCCCGCTCTGTTCCTTCTTTTGGAAAATTAAAAAAAAAAAAAAAAAAAACCGAGAGGATATAGATATATATATATATATATATATATATATATATATATATATATATATATATATATATATATATATATATATATATATATATATATATATATATATATATATATATTCATATATATATATATATATATATATATATATATATATATATATATATATATATATATATATATATATATATATATATATTTTGTTTTTTTTCTTTTTTTTTTTTATACCTCGTCGCTGTCTCCCGCGGTTGCGAGGTAGCGCAAGGAAACAGACGAAAGAAATGGCCCAACCCCCCCCATACACATGTACATACACACGTCCACACACGCAAATATACATACCTACACAGCTTTCCATGGTTTACCCCAGACGCTTCACATGCCTTAATTCAATCCACTGACAGCACGTCAACCCCTGTATACCACATCGCTCCAATTCACTCTATTCCTTGCCCTCCTTTCACCCTCCTGCATGTTCAGGCCCCGATCACACAAAATCCTTTTCACTCCATCTTTCCACCTCCAATTTGGTCTCCCTCTTCTCCTCGTTCCCTCCACCTCCGACACATATATCCTCTTGGTCAATCTTTCCTCACTCATTCTCTCCATGTGCCCAAACCATTTCAAAACACCCTCTTCTGCTCTCTCAACCACGCTCTTTTTATTTCCACACATCTCTCTTACCCTTACGTTACTTACTCGATCAAACCACCTCACACCACACATTGTCCTCAAACATCTCATTTCCAGCACATCCATCCTCCTGCGCACAACTCTATCCATAGCCCACGCCTCGCAACCATACAACATTGTTGGAACCACTATTCCTTCAAACATACCCATTTTTGCTTTCCGAGATAATGTTCTCGACTTCCACACATTCTTCAAGGCTCCCAGAATTTTCGCCCCCTCCCCCACCCTATGATCCACTTCCGCTTCCATGGTTCCATCCGCTGCCAGATCCACTCCCAGATATCTAAAACACTTTACTTCCTCCAGTTTTTCTCATTCAAACTTACCTCCCAATTGACTTGACCCTCAACCCTACTGTACCTAATAACCTTGCTCTTATTCACATTTACTCTTAACTTTCTTCTTTCACACACTTTACCAAACTCAGTCACCAGCTTCTGCACTTTCTCACATGAATCAGCCACCAGCGCTGTATCATCAGCGAACAACAACTGACTCACTTCCCAAGCTCTCTCATCTCCAACAGACTTCATACTTGCCCCTCTTTCCAAAACTCTTGCATTTACCTCAATAACAACCCCATCCATAAACAAATTAAACAACCATGGAGACATCACACACCCCTGCCGCAAACCTACATTCACTGAGAACCAATCACTTTCCTCTCTTCCTACACGTACACATGCCTTACATCCTCGATAAAAACTTTTCACTGCTTCTAACAACTTGCCTCCCACACCATATATTCTTAATACCTTCCACAGAGCATCTCTATCAACTCTATCATATGCCTTCTCCAGATCCATAAATGCTACATACAAATCCATTTGCTTTTCTAAGTATTTCTCACATACATTCTTCAAAGCAAACACCTGATCCACCATACACATGTATATACATGTGTATGGGGGAGGGTTGGGCCATTTCTTTCGTCTGTTTCCTTGCGCTACCTCGCAAACGCGGGAGACAGCGACAAAGCAAAAGAAAAAAGAAAAAATATATATATATATATATATATATATATATATTTTTTTATATATATATATATTTATATATATATATATATATTTATATATGTATATATATATATATATATATATATATATATATATATATATATGTATATATATATATATATATATATATATATATATATATATATATATATATATATATATATATATATATATATATATATATATATATATATATATATATATATATATATATATATATATATATATATATATATATATATATTATCCCTGGGGATAGGGGAGAAAGAATACTTCCCACGTATTCCCTGCGTGCCGTAGAAGGCGACTAAAAGGGGAGGGAGCGGGAGGCTGGAAATCCTCCCCTCTCGTTTTTTTTTTTTTCCAAAAGACAGAACAGAGAATGAGGCCAGGTGAGGATATTCCCTCAGAGGCCCAGTCCTCTGTTCTTAACGCTACCTTGCTAACGCGGGAAATGGCGAATAGTATGAAAGAAAATATATATATATATATATATATATATATATATATATATATATATATATATATATATATATATATATATATATATATATATATATATATATATGTTTCTGTTTTTGGTACTCTCTCCTACCCTTTTCTGTGTCTTTCATTTCACTTGTCACTGTTTCTGCAATCCTTCCTCCACACTCAGATCTTGAGAATTATATCTCCATTCATTACACTCTCATTCATTCTCGTTGCGGACTCAAGAGAGTTTCTCCCACTTGTCCCTGTCTTTAACCTCTTGAGCAGGACGACACGACTTCTGAGGACGACTATATGACCTTACGGTTGGATAGTTGGGTCATTAGAAACCATTTCTAAGGCCAGTTTTGGCATAGCATGTAAGTTGTCTGAATCCTAGATCATCTAGGTGGTTTCCCTATTATCTACGTGTATATGTATGTACATATGTATGCATGTTATGCATGTATGTATGTGTGTGTATTTATCTATCTACCTATCGACATATATATATATATATATTTTTTTTTTTCATACTATTCGCCATTTCCCGCGATAGCGAGGTAGCGTTAAGAACAGAGGACTGGGCCTTTGAGGGAATATCCTCACCTGGCCCTCTTCTCCGTTCCTTCTTTTGGAAAAAAAAAACGAGAGAGGAGGATTTCCAGCCCCCCGCTCCCTTCCCTTTTAGTCGCCTTCTACGACACGCAGGGAATACGTGGGAAGTATTCTTTCTCCCCAATCCCCAGGGAAACATATATATATATATATATATATATATATATATATATATATATATATATATATATATATATATATATATATGTATATATATATATATATATATACATATATATATATATATATATATATATATATATATATATATATATATATATATATATATATATATATATATATATATATATTTATTTTGCTTTGTCTCTGTCTCCCGTGTTAGCGAGGTAGCGTAAGGAAACAGACGAAAGAATGGCCCGACCCACTCACATACACATGTATATACATACACGTCCACACACGCAAATATACATACCTATACATCTCAATGTACACATGTATAAACACACACAGACATATACATATATACACATGTACATAATTCATACTGTCTGCATTTATTCATTCCCATCGCCATCTCGCCACACATGGAATAACCAACCCCCTCCCCCCTCATGTGTGCGAGTTAGCGCTAGAAACAAGACGACAAAGGCCCCATTCGTTCACGCTCAGTCTCTAGCTGTCATATAATAATGCACCGATACCCCAGCTCCCTTTCCACATCCAGGCCAAACAGAACTTTCCATGGTTTACCCCAGACGCTTCACATGCCCTGGTTCAATCCACTGAAAGCACGTCGACCCAGGTATACCACATCGTTCCAATTCACTATTCCTTGCACGCCTTTCACCCTCCTGCATGTTCAGCCCTCGATCAATCAAAATCTTTTTCACTCTATCTTTCCACCTCCAATTTGGTCTCCCACTTCTCCTCGTTCCCTCCACCTCTGACACATATATCCTCTTTGTCAATCTTTCCTCACTCATTCTCTCCATGTGACCAAACCATTTCAAAACACCCTCTTCTGCTCTCTCAACCACACTCATTTTATTTCCACACATCTCTCTTACCCTTACAGTAATTACTCGATCAAACCACCTCACACCACATATTGTCCTCAAACATCTCATTTCCATCACATCCACCCTCCTGCGCCCAACTCTATCCATAGCCCACGCCTCGCAACCATACAATATTTTTGGAACCACTATTCGTTCAAACATACCCATTTTTGCTCTCCGAGATAATGTTCTCGACTTCCACACATTCTTCAAGGCTCCCAGGATTTTCGCCCCCTCCCCCACCCTATGATCCACTTCCGCTTCCATGGTCCCATACGCTACCAGATCCACTCCCAGATATCTAAAACACTTCACTTCCTCCAGTTTTTCTCCATTCAAACTTACCTCCCAATTAACTTGGCCCTCAACCCTACTGTACCTAATAACCTTGCTCTTATTCACATCTACTCTTAACTTCCTTCTTTCACACACTTTACCAAACTCAGTCACCAGGCTTCTGCAGTTTCTCCCATGAATCAGCCACCAGCGCTGTATCATCAGCGAACAACAACTGACTCACTTCCCAAGCTCTCTCATCCCCAACAGACTTCATACTTGCCCCTCTTTCCAAAACTCTTGCATTCACCTCCCTAACAACCTCATTCATAAACAAATTAAACAACCATGGAGACATCCCACACCCCTGCCGCAAACCTACATTCACTGAAAACCAATCACTTTCCTCTCTTCCTACACGTACATATTCCTTACATCCTCGATAAAAACTTTTCACTGCTTCTAACAACTTGCCTCCCACACCATATATTCTTAATACCTTCCACAGAGCATCTCTATCAGCTCTATCATATGCCTTCTCCAGATCCATAAATGCTACATACAAATCCATTTGCTTTTCCAAGTATTTCTCACATTCATTCTTCAAAGCAAACACCTGATCCACACATCCTCTACCACTTCTGAAACCACACTGCTCTTCCCCAATCTGATGCTCTGTACATGCCTTCACCCTTTCAATCAATACCCTCCCATATAATTTACCAGGAATACTCAACAAACTTATAACTCTGTAATCTGAGCAATCACTCTTATCCCCTTTGCCTTTGTACAATGGCACTATGCAAGCATTCCGCCAATCCTCAGGCACCTCACCATGAATCATACATACATTAAATAATCTTACCAACCAGTCAACAATACAGTCACCACCTCTGTTAAGAAATTCCACTGCAATACTATCCAAACCTGCTGCCTTGCTGGCTTTCATCTTCCGCAAAGCTTTTACTACCTCTTCTCTGTTTACCAAATCAGTTTCCCTAACCCTCTCAGTTTGCACACCACCTCGACCAAAACACCCTATATCTGCCACTCTATCATCAAACACATTCAACAAACCTTCAAAATACTCACTCCATCTCCTTTTCACATCACTACTACTTGTTATCACCTCCCCATTAGCCCCCTTCACTGAAGTTCCCATCTGCTCCCTTGTCTTACGCACTTTATTTACCTCCTTCCAAAACATCTTTTTATTCGCCCTGAAATTTAATGATACTCTCTCACCCCAACTCTCATTTGCCCTCTTTTTCACCTCCTGCACCTTTCTTTTGACTTCCTGTTTCTTTCTTTTATACATCTCCCATTCATTTGCATTCTTTCCCTGCAAAAATCGTCCAAATGCCTCTCTTCTCTTTCACTAATAATCTTACTTCTTCATCCCACCACTCACTACCCTTTCTAATCATCCCACCTCCCACGCTTCTCATACCGCAAGCATCTTTTGCGCAAGCCATCACTGCTTCCCTAAATAAATCCCATTCCTCCCCCACTCCCCTTACCTCCTTTGTTCTCACCTTTTTCCATTCTGTACTCAGTCTCTCCTGGTACTTCCTCACACAAGTCTCCCTCCCAAGCTCACTTACTCGCGCCACTCTCTTCACCCCAACATTCTCTCTTCTTTTCTGAAAACCTCTACAAATCTTCACCTTCGCCTCCACAAGATAATGATCAGACATCCCTCCAGTTGCACCTCTCAGCACATTAACATCCAAAAGTCTCTCTTTCGCGCACCTATCAACTAACACGTAATCCAATAACGTTCTCTGGCCATCTCTCCTACTTACATACATATACTTGTGTATATCTCGCTTTTTAAACCAGGTATTCCCAATCACCAGTCCTTTTTCAGCACATAGATCTACAAGCTCTTCACCATTTCCATTTACAACACTGAACACCCCATGTATACCAATTATTCCCTTAACTGCCACATTACTCACCTTTGCATTCAAATCACCCATCACTATAACCCAGGTCTTGTGCATCAAAACCACTAACACACTCATTCAGCTGCTCCCAAAACACTTGCCTCTCATGATCTTTCTTCTCATGCCCAGGTGCATATGCACCAATAATCACCCATCTCTCTCCTTCATCTTTCAGTTTAATCCATATTAATCTTGAATTTACTTTCTTACCTTCTCTCACATACTCCTACAACTCCTGTTTCAGTAGTAGTGCTACTCCTTCCCTTGCTCTTGTCCTCTCACTAATCCCTGAATTTACTCCCAAGACATTCCCAAACCACTCTTCCCCTTTACTCTTAAGTTTCGTTTCAGTCAGAGCCAAAACCTCCAGGCTCCTTTCCTCAAACATACTACCTATCTCTCCTTTTTTCACATCTTGGTTACATCCACACACATTTAGACACCCCAATCTGAGCATATATATATATATATATATATATATATATATATATATATATATATATATATATATATATATATATATATATATATATATATATATATATATATATATATATATATATATATAGTTCACTTACTCCAAATTTGCAAGAGCACTCACTGGTTGGTCTTATTTGGACAATTTGGGCAGCTAGTTCTGACTTATTGGCATATATAGTACCTTTACAAATGTTTACATCATGTTTTGATAATTCATATTTTTCCAAATTATAGAAAGATTTCGCAATATCATCTCAAGCAACTTCATTGTTTGATTAGGTTATGGCATTAGTTGTGTTTGCTCAAACGAGGAGGTTAATTGTGTTAGTATTGCAAGATATGTTTGTTATTTGTTACAATACAGTGAATAATCTAGCGATAAAGTCAATAATTGTCAAGGTATAGTGTATGCCAATATGTCAAAGGCAACTGCTCCAAATTGTTCAGAAAGATTCAATATATATATTAATGGAAAAGAGCACAATTGAGAGCAATATCAAGTATATTACTTTATAAGCACTGGAAAATAAAACACGATAAGTTCCCAAGTGCACTTTCATGTAATAATCACATCATCAGGGGAGATACAAGAAAGAAATATAACAGTCAGCTGACATAAAATGAAGAGACGTAGCTAGGACGCCATTTGGTAAACGAGTTACTACCTTCATGAAGGTCAGGTGCGTTCAAGTCTGGCAACACGCTTATAGTAAAATCATTGTGCGGACAAGAAAGGGAGATGTTTACAAATTTTATCAACAATAAAGCTTTCCAATGCATGCTTCCATATATACATATGTTCATAGCCAAATTATTCGCCGTCATCCATTCCTGACGCCACCTCACCCTACAGGAAACAGGATTAATGCATGAAATGAAGAAAAGAAATGATGACATATACATTCTTTTTATTCTTCTCTGCACTTGATCGCCGCCTCCTGCGTCAGCGAGGTAGCTCCAGGAAACGGACGAAGATTATGCCACATACGCTCACATCCATACATTAGCTGTCATGTGTAATGATCCGAAACCACAGCTCCCTATCCACATCCAGGCCCCAAAGACCTTTTCATGGTTTACCCCAGACGTTTCGCTTGCTATGGTCGAGTCCACTGACAGCACGTTGACCCCGGTATACCACATCCAAAAATCTGGCTTAGATAAGTTGATGATGTGTGGTCCTTATGGCCATCTTATGGCCGGAACAACCAGACCACATTGTACCACTCACCATCTGATTATGCTACCCACAACGTCATTAAATCAGTCTTAATTGCTGATACTAAGAACATTAATTTGTCCCAAGTAACTTTAAAGCACTTCCTATTATCAACCAAATCATTATGAAAGAATTATCAATAAACGACAAGAAAAATAGTTGAACACAGATTTCGTTACTCAAGCTAACCCCCCCACCCCCCACCCCCACCCCCACCCCCGTAAATCCCCTCTTAACCACAAGGCATCCCCCACTTTCCCTTTAACGGTCAGGCCAGTGTATTCTTCGGCATGGCACTGATAAGACGGAATCTGTGTGTTGGTGTTGGGATTTAAAAACTTTTTAGATTGTTTGCACCTGATGAGGCGGACTGTCTCCGTAAAACATGTAATGCTGCATGTATGGAAAAACCACTAAATTGCGAGTTCACCTTTATTGTTATATATAT